>NC_058028.1:23342044-23534544 GCF_019176455.1 Solea senegalensis | reverse complement strand
TTATTTCTGGTGAAGCCAAGATGGCAATTTACGTCACCAGGAAAAAGAAAATGGAAAATGGTGTAGGGCAAGAAGTGGCCTCAGTGTGGTGCTGTAGCACCAAATGCAGACTGAGGCTGGAATTCAGTTTTTATAAAATGACGGGAGATGTGGAAACTTTTAAAAACATCCTTTGTTCTGTTGTTGAAGAAAAACTTCAATTTGCACATTTTCTTTGTGACTGATCTGTTTATTTTAATAATTATAATGATGTCTGCACTTTTTTTAACACCAGCACCTTAACACACCAATTACATGGTGCAATGTACATTTATCATCAGTCATCATCTACCGCTTTATCCTCCACCAGAGGGTCGCGGGGGGTGCTGTGCCAATCTCAGTTACATCGGGCGATAGGCGGGGTACACCCTGGACAGTTCGCCAGTCCATCGCAGGGCCACACACAGATAGAGACAAACAACCATTCACTCTCACACTCACTCCTACGGTCAATTTAGAGTGTCCAATTTACCTAATCCCCACATTGCATGTTTTTGGACTGTGGGAGGAAGCCGGAGAACCCGGAGAGAACCCACGCACACACGGGGAGAACATGCAAACTCCATGCAGAAAGGCCCTTGTTCCAACCGGGGCTCAAACCCAGGTCTTCTCACTGCAAGGCGAGAGTGCTAACCACTATACCACCGTGAGACCCATGTAAATTTATGTGAAATGTAAATAAAAGTGTTTTTGTAAAAATCTTCTTCTTCTTCTTCTTCTTGTCACTTGTTGTACAGACTGTAAAGCCCTTTGAGGCCACTTGTGTTTTTGATATTGGATGTATAAAAATATAATTGCATTGAATTGAAATTTACTTTTATATTTTTTTTTATTTAATTTCACTTTTTCAGCTCATACATAGGTTACACACTAGCTTAAATACATGTAAAACAAAATGAATCAAACAATGATTTTGAACTGGAAATTGATTTTTAATCAAATTGTGACCCTGGGAATTGGAATTGAATCCTGAGACTCTGAAAGAAAGTTACGTGTATTTTAAAAGACTGGATTAAGTTGTATTAACACAATACTAAATTTAGCAATAGAGTGACTCATCATCAACTGGAAGGTTGTCAGTATGACGTTAACCCTGGCAGGTTAAAAAAAGAAAAGTTAATTTTCAACAAGACATGGACTGCTAAATGTTTCTTTACAGCCATCAAAGTTAAAGCCGTGTGCTTAGTTTGTGGAACACAAGTTGCTATGTTTAAGGATTATAATCTGAATCGCTACTACGTGACCAAACACAAAGAGAAATACAAGAACTTTCTGATGAAGAGCGCACAAAGGAGTCGGAGGCAACATTAAGAATGATGTCCGTGGTTCTTTTCTTCTACAAGTGTCTCAGTGTAAGTTCAGGATTTATCATTATCTCCCTCCATATTTATTATCTTATCTATTATCTGTACCTCATTTTATTCATTTTAGCTGATGGTGTTTAAGTAGCAGCAGCAAAATAAAGGTTGTGTTGCAAAGGCCCATTTGTGCAGTCACTGGACTGAGTCATTGACAAGACCACACCAATGCAAGCAGATGAGAAACGTTCATTATAATGTTAACTTCTTCTATTGTACAGCTTTCTATGTGTGTGTGTGTGCGTGTGTGTGCGTGTGTGTGTGTGTGTGTGTGTGCGTGTGTGTGTGTGCGTGTGTGTGTGTTCCAGGTAGTAGGACCTAAATCTGCTTACACAGTCACAATATGGGACGTGTCTTCCTTATGGGGTCAAAATCAACTGCCCATAACATAAATGATTACATGTTAAGGTGAAGACACACATATGCTAATGTGTCCATGTGCAACTTCTATACTGTGAATGTTTGTGTGTGTGTGTGTGTTCGCACTGCTGTGTGTATGTGTACTCGCTCCCAGGTCTGTGTTACAGCCGTCCATTGTGAAAGAGAGTGTTGAGCAAGACGTTGACCCACCGGTGGAAACTAATCAGACACATTCTTTGGGATTAAACATCCAATTAACAATAAGGGAATCATTGTAGCCCTGTTCTCCTTGTGCGTCACAGTTAAAATGTTTTGTGTGTATGGGTGTTAGTGGTCGTGTTTTTGTGGGTGCTGTTGCTCAAAAAGCACTTTTTTGGGACTTTCATGCCACACAATGTACTTGTGTGATGCACTGCTCAGGTTCTAAATGACTGTCAGAGAAATTTAAAACATGCATTAAAACATGCACATGGTGCACATCACATGGTGTGTGTGTGTGTTCCATGGGGCGATGCTAGCTCAGTGGTAGAGGGAGTCATCGTTCAAAGGTTGTGGGTTCGATACCCGGTTCCACATGCCGATGTGTCCTTGGGCAAGTCACTTAACCCCACATTTCTCCTGTGTGTGAATGGGGAGACATAGATGTGCTGTGAGTGAACGGGTGAATGTACAGCAGCTTTGAGTGCTGTATAAATACAAACCTTTTATTTACAATTTTTGCAGTAAATGGCATAAACACTGACCTTGTCAGGACCAGTCCTCTTAGAGACCAAAACCTGGTCCCAATGAGTCAGAAACCAATTTCTGAGAAAGTTTAGACCTAAGCTGTGTGAACCACTTGTGGTTCAGTTAATAGCTAACCCTAACCTTTTAGGGTTAGTTATTACAGTTTCGTTGTCATCATCAGTCTCTTTGGTGCTTTTCTCACATCACCATTAGCAGTTTGTGCATTTCTCAAAACAGTTACTGCAAACTGCAAAACCTAGTGGATAACCTGCAAAAGCACGCCACTTGCTCAAAATGGATAGTCCATTCCTCAAAAGCAAGTATTCATGTCAATAAAACTGCCAGTGTCCTCAAAATGAAAAGTCTTCATACCATTGTGTATGAACAAGAGTCAAATGGCTTTGTCAAGTTTTCATTATGACACTTTATTCTCTCAGTGTTTTCCAATGCAAAAAAAGTTAGGGGAGTAAGTGAGTACAAGACACTGAATAAGTATGTTTCACATTTTTACTGTATATGCTTTTTGCAATTCTCCAGCATTGTGCAAAAGAAAAAGTCACTTATTTACAACAAACACAAGAAACAAATGTGAGCAATATAACAGTACATATTGTAACTGAGCATAGGTAAACCAGACATTCCTGTCTGTCTGGCCACATATTTTCATCTACATCACAACAGATATCATCCCTTGCAATGTAAGGGACAGTCACTCATCCCTGAGTGACTGTGAACAAGTGGCTTATCATTGGTTACACGTCCTCGTGAGTGAAAGCTGAAGTTCAGCTGAGAGCAATTGTTCAATTTAGGAGACATTTCCAGGAAACAATGATAAAGAAAGGTATAAAATGTGCTTGACAGAATTTGATAACTAGTTCAACAATTTTGTATGTAATGACTCAAGCAATGAAATGAAGGCTATTTATAGTTTTATTGGGAACGACTATTCAGCATCCATAAGTTAATTTTGACTGACGTGACATGAGCAAATGATAATGTTATAAAACAGCAGAGAATTGTATGAAAGGAGAAATGTCTACTATGATGAGCACACATGAATAAATGTTGTGGAGGTTGAACTAATAGTTCTGAGAATTTTCATTCTGATCTGAGAAAAGCACCAAAGCCACTGAGAAAAACTGTAATGTTACAGTTAGGGAAAAGGCATCGGTTACACTATCCAAATAAGCAGATTGCAATAGATATAAATATGTGTGTGAGTTTTTGTATTTGTGGCTTTATGGGGACCAAACATTATATAAACCATATGGAGTGAGAACATTTTGGCTGGTGCTCACATTTTTGAAGGGCTTTTTGGAGGTTAAGACCTGGTTTTAGGATGGGGGTAGCATCCTCAACTTTCACCAGAGTGGGAATCAGACTAGGCATGGTCCTTCCGGGACCGCCTCAGGTACCCCAACTCAGGACCAACATAGTCACACGGTTAGGATTAGGGTATGAGGTTAGGGAATGCAACATGTCTGGAAGTGTCCTCACTACGAATGCTGGGCAAGTGTGTGCGTGTGTGTGTGTGTGTGTGTGTGTGGGTCTAATAATTAGTGAGAAAAGCTGCTCCTAATAATGTAAGGTACTGTGTCGTCACTCTTCTCTTCTGTGAGTGTGTATATGCATCAGTGTGGCACGTGTCACAGTGAGGATGAGGATTAGTGAGGCTCAGGGCCTGTTGCTCCACTTCCATGATTACTACTGCTGTCTGCTGCCATATGGGGTGGGGGTGCCAAGCTACTGTATCACACTACACACACACACACACAGAAAGTTAGAATAGACCACATGTATATTGTTGACTTACAAAATTTGCGTTACATAGGTTTCAGTGCCATTCACCCATTCACTATATTAGTGAGTGTTTCATAATAGTGTGGAATCTGGATCTACAGATACAGCTGCTTATCTTATTCCAGGTGTATGAGTATGAGAGCAGGAGCCCACCTGCTGGTTTCTGCAGTGGATTAGAGATGTGTGCAGGACACACACATGCACTCAGCAGGGAAATTGATCAAGATGTCATTTACAGATGAACCCATGAATGAGCTGGTGCTTCCCTCTCTTTTACTTCCCTATTCCCCCCAGAGTCTGGCACAATTTGGGGTGCTGAATATGAAATAGCAAGGTGTGAGTGGGTGTGTCCGTCTGTTTTCCCCTGTCTGTCAGTGTGAGTTACATTACATTACATTACATTACATGTCATTTAGCAGACGCTTTTATCCAAAGCGACTTACAAAAGTGCATTTAAACATTTGGGTACAAATAAGAGCTAGAAGTAAGTAAGAGCTTCAAGTAGAACAAACTATGAAGTGCTAGTCATAAGTGCAATGTACAAGTTTTTTTTTGTCATCTTAGTTGGGGTAGAGTCGGAAGAGATGTGTTTTTAGTCGGCGTCGGAAGATGTGGAGCCTTTCTGCTGTCCGGATGTCGATGGGGAGATCGTTCCACCATTTGGGAGCGAGGACAGTGAACAGTCTCGAGTTCTGCGAATGCCTCTGCGATCCTCTCAGTGAGGGGGCAGCGAGCCGGTTTGTCGATGCAGAGCGGAGTGGGCGGGCTGGGGTGTAGGTTTTGAGTGAGTGGGTGTGTCTGTCTGTTTTCTGTCAGTGTGAGTGGGTGTGTGTCTCTGTTTACCCTGTCTGTCAGTGTGAGTGGTGTGTCCATCTGTTTTCCCCTGTCTGTCAGTGTGTGGGTGTGTCCATCTGTTTTCCCTGTCAGTGTGTGTCTCTGTTTCCGTGTCTGTCAGTGTGAGTGGGTGTGTCCATCTGTTTTCCCTGTCTGTCAGTGTGAGTAGGTGTGTCTGTTTTCCCCTGTGAGTCTGTCCCTGTCTGTCAGTGTGGTGGTGTGTGTCTTTTTGTCTGTCAGTGTGAGTGGATGTGTCTGTCTGTTTTCCCCTGTCTGTCAGTGTGAGTGGATGTGTCTGTCTGTTTTCCCTGTCTGTCAGTGTGATGTGTCTGAGTGTGAGTGGATGTGTCTGTCTGTTTTTCCCTGTCTGTCAGTGTGAGTGTGTGTCTGTCTGTTTCCCTATCTGTCAGTGTGAGTGGGTGTGTCTGTCTGTTTTCCCCGTGTCAGTGTGAGTGGGTGTGTCCATCTGTTTTCCCTGTCTGTCAGTGTGTGGGTGTGTCTGTCTGTTTCCCTGTCTGTCAGTGTGAGTGGGTGTCTGTCTGTTTACCCTGTCTGTCAGTGTGAGTGGATGTGTCTGTCTGTTTCCCCTGTCTGTCAGTGTGAGTGGTCTGTCTGTTTTCCCCTATCTGTCAGTGTGAGGGTGTGTCTGTTTTCCCCTATCTGTCAGTGTGAGTGGGTGTGTCTGTCTGTTTTCCCCGAGTCTGTGTCGTCTGTCAGTGTGGTGGGTGTGTCCATCTGTTTTCCCCTGTCTGTCAGTGTGGCCGGTGTGTCTGTCTGTTTACCCCTGTCTGTCAGTGTGAGTGGGTGTGTCTGTCTGTTTTCCATGTCTGTCAGTGTGAGTGGGTGTGTGTCTGTTTCCCCTGTCTCTGTCTGTCCCCTGTCTGAGTGTGAGTGGGTGTGTCTGTCTGTTTTCCCTCTGTCAGTGTGAGTGGGTGTGTCTGTATCTGTCAGTGTGAGTGGGTGTGTCTGTCTTTTCCCTGTCTGTCAGTGTGAGTGGGTGTGTGGGTGTGTCTGTCTGTTTTTCCCCGTCTGTCAGTGTGAGTGGGTGTGTCTGTCTGTTTTCCCCTGTCTGTCAGTTTGAGTGGGTGTGTCTGTCTGTTTTCCCCTGTCTGTCAGTCTGGCCGTGGAAACCCCGTTATCTATTTTCTGTCAAATACTTCTGTAGATTTTTTTATTTAATTTTAAAAATGTCTCATTTTACTTTAACTTAAGTATGCTTTTTTGAAAGTAGCATACTTCATTACGTTTTAAATCATATCCATTACTGAGTAAAAAGAAATTGGCCTGAATTATTATTATTTCTTAAATAAATAAAAATCACACACTTTGAATTGGTGCTAATTAAGGTCCCTGAGTGAGTGGCATTTCACTGATACATGTGTCTGCATATTTTAATTTGTAAAGGTTTACCTTTAATTAAAAACAATTCATGTGAGATTTGTATCTTTGTCCTTTTTGCGCGACACAAGAAAAAACCCCGACCTTGTTAGAAAAAGTACATTTTAAACACGCTACTTTTTTACTTTAATTGGATTACATTTTTAGAGATTCTAGTACTTTTAATTGCACTTAAATACAATTTGATCAAAATTGTGGTACTTTTACTTGAGTAGAATATTTCAGTACCTCTGCTTCCAACTCACCGGCTGCAGTTTATCCACCTGTTTAAAAGCCTGTTTGTTCTTCATGGTTACGGGTTACAATACTGATGTACTTTTCTTACAGTGATGCTTAAAACTTTGAGAAATATTCATATGGTTGGTTATGAAATACATAAGTACATCACTATATAGACTTATCCAAATCACATACATACATCTGCATTACACAACTACTACATAATACACAAAGAGATACACTATACACTGGTTGCACATACGTTCACATCATAGATGTTAATGACAGGGTCTTTAAAAAATAACCCTGAACAGTATTGGAACTATAAACCATCGCTTTACAAGAGATGTAAGTGCTGTGCAAAGGGACAAGGTCTGGACTCATGCAGAGTAATCCTCACATCACTTTAATGAGGAATGCTGACCCTGATACTCACACACACACACACACACACACACACACAGTCAGCTTTGCATGACTTCAGAGGACATTACATTGACTTAAATTCATTTCCTGGACACTTACTCTAACCTTAACCACAACCTAATCTTAACCTTACCCTAACCTCATACTAACCAGACAACTGGTCTTCACCGTATGTGATGGAGACTTGAGTAATATCTGGAACACACACACACACACACATGAATAACCACATCTAAAGTATTCTCTCAGAAACAACACATACAGTTGTAACAGAAACATCCACAGAGCTCAGACTACATCCCTGCGTGCCTCCTTCCTATGCACTTCCCCATCTGTGCCACTTATTTCTGTCCTGCTTTTTTTTTTTAGCATCGCACTACTTTGCTTTTCCTTCCTTCCTTCCTTCCTTCCTCCTCCAGGTCCCTCTCATTATAAGCAGCACATGCTCTCAGTCTGTCACTCAGCCTCTCCACATACACACACACACCACTGTGGGCCCCATCGCTCCCAGGTTACCTTATCAATAATGATCAGTCCACCCTGTGCAGTGCAGGTCCTGCTCTCTGAGCACTCGCCTCTCTCCATCCACCCTCGTCTGTCAGTCTGGCCACAAACCCCTCTTTCCTCCCTTTATCCCGAGGTAAGATACTTACTTTTCAGATAAAGCATATTATGATAAATCGGCTGAACTCTGTGCGTGTGTGTGTGTGCACGTGTGTCTCTGTGTAAACTGTCACTCACACACTCTCTCCTACACACACACAAACATAACAAAAAGCAACATGATGTCAGTGGTACAGAGGGAATAGTGTTTGTGTTCTTGTTTGTGTGTCTTTGTGAGGACCAAAAAAACTTATCAACCATATTAGGAGGTAAGACACTTTGGGACAATGAAGACTTTTTTCTGGTCCTCACAACTGTAAAGGGCTCTTTAATGGATAAGATCTGGCTTTAAAGGTTAGGATTTGGGAAAAATCTCTTTTTAGTATAAGTCTACATTTGGTGCACAGAAGTCTCCTCTGACAGTATGCTACTCATCCAAATGAAAAAACAAGAGTGAATGCAAATACCATTTTGGTGTAAAGCCACCCACAAACGAAAAGTCTCCGGCAGAACGGCAGTGAGAAAGGCTTTTAACTGGAATAACAATAACAATACTAATAATAAACTAAATGTTCCATACTTCAGTGATATTACTGAAAGACCCAAAACAAAAGACTTGTTGTCATCTTCTAATCAAACGTCTTTCTGTTGTCAGTCATTGTCAGAGCCTCATGGAGCACAATCATCACTGTATGAATCCCATGTCTATTAAAATGGATCTAGAGGCAGAAACCAGGTACACACACAGGCACACGATTAACATGTTTTCATCATCACACAAAGTAACAATGCTCTAAACATGTGGTAACACATACAGCTTGTCCTGTGCCTGACACTCTATCAAAATGATGACTTGGTTAAATATATGAGTCCAAGCTTTTATTGATTGATTGATTGATTTTTTCTTCTTTTCAGTGTTTCACCATTTAAAAACTGAAAAGGCTACTGAAACATTCAATATCACACATAATTATCTACACATAATTCTCTATAACTGTGTTGAATGTGTCCTCACATGAAGGACGAGAGGATACATATTTCCTATGGAAATGAAAGGAGGGCAACAGTGCAGCATATGGAGGAGTGGGATGGAAGGTGAGGTCAGTGAGCGGAGTGAAAAACAAGTTTGGAGGAAATGAAAATACAATGTCTGTGTTTGCGTGGGACATGAATGCATGTTTGTTTCAAAATGTGTTTATGAAATGCTCTGTGTGTGTGTGTGTGTGTCTGAGTTCATGTGTGTGTTGTGTAGGAGCTGGATTAGATGTCCTAAGCCTCTTATGTGCTGGTTGTCCTTAATTTGTTTCTGCTCTGGGTCCTAGTGCCTCCCACCAAGCAGCAGTCGTCCTTCACCACATCAAACTATCCACACAACAAATGTCACGCAACAATCAAATACATATACAATAAACCATGCACTACAGCCTTATAGCCTATGTAATCATGTCTATGCAAAGAAAGATTCTGAATCATGTAAATGACTGAATAAAAGTGAACATACCAGTCAATGCTCCTGTTTACTACAAATAAATGAATAAAGAAAAAACAACAACAACAACAATTTGCTTCATCCATTATAGCCGAACACTGTCTTTGTTCTGAGTTGTTGTTCTGAGTTGTTTGATATAACTTACAATGTAGCTAAGTATTCACTGGCTTTGCAGTGCCCATGGGCCCATAGGGTTCGCCAATCCTGGTCCGATCTGAACCAAACTTGCTAGGATTGATGACAGTCCGGCCCTGAACACGTCTATATGAAAAGATTCATTTTCAAATACAGCACCCCCTGGTGACAGCAGACAGAATTACACTTATAGTTTTTGATGCTGCTCCAACAGGGATTGTTGAATCCACTTGAAACTTAGTTTGTGGGACCCCAGACCCTTCCTCAACATGTCCGTAAAAGGTCACCTCCCGACAGGAAGTGGAACGCAGGGCCGGCTCTACCTAATTTTGTGCCCTAGGCGAGATTGTGTGTGTGTGTGTCCACGAGCGTGTGTGTGGGGTGGAGTGGCTCAGTGGTTAAGACTGGTACCCTGTGTGCGAAAGACATCATAGTCGCAGGTTCGATTCCACCCCTGGCTGATTGTACTCGATTCAATTGTAAGTCGCTTTGGATAAAAGCGTCTGCTAAATGACATGTAATGTAATGTAATGTCGCGCTCAAAAGTGACTGTATACTAGTCACTAGTCGTCTCGCGGCGCCCCTCCAGCAGATGGCGCTCTAGGCGACCGCCTATATCGCCTATGCCAAGAGCCGGCCCTGGTGGAACGTAAAGTCTTACATTGTCCGATTGACACAAAACCAGATATGTGAGTTACAGGACCTTCCCTGAATATGTTTACGGAGACGCCGTTGACCGAACAGGAAGTCGGCCATTTTAAACAGGAAGTGCCTTCTAACTTTGCCGTACGTTGTCCGATTTGCACGAAACCTTATATGTGAGTGATGGGACCTTCCCTGAAAATGTTTACGGAGACGCCATTGGCTGAACAGGAAGTCGGCCATTTTAAACAGGAAGTGACCTCTAACTTTGCCATACGTTATCCGATCTGCACACCACCCTGTATGTGACACCTGGGACCTGTCCTGAGCATGTCTGCAAAAGATGACCTCCCAACAGGAAGTGGAATGCCCAAAACAGGAAGTAAACTCTAAGATTGTCCGATCTGCACAAACACTTGATATTTAAAGGCCACATAGACCAGAAGCTCCAATTAACGCTGCATTTGTGTGTGTGTGTATCTGCGTCATGACCTCGTTTATGAAACCCTAAAGTTTCAGAACAAACAGTTCAGCCACTGCTGAGAAAATAGGTTTTTATTGTTTTCCTGGGCTCTGCGAAGCGGATCGGCACTTCCTTAATTTGATGTCGTCATCAGAAATCCTCACCACTCCTCTCACCACCGTAGCACCTCCTGGTGCGGCACAAGTCCGGGCACATCCGGTTGCGTACATTCAACCGCAGAAGAAGAAGAACTACTCTCATTGTAGCTGCTGAGATGCAGAGCATCCACCGTGCCAGAGGGGGAGCTGTGTATCTGAGAGCTGGCCTATCTATTACGTCACTTCCAGGTACCTGGCCAATCACAGGACAGTGGGAAAGCTCTCGTTGACACAGTCTACATTCTGGGGGTGTGATTTTGGTCTGAAACAGCGCGGCTGACGAGAGCGTCAGTGAGGAAATATTTTGATCGGCTCGTTTGCAGCGATTAGGAGGTTTTTAATCATGAAAACAAGTTAATATATGTAAGTAGACTTCCATAACTAACATATATGTGTGACCATGAAAACAAGTTAATATATGTAAGTAGACCTCCATAACTAACATATATGTGACCATGAAAACAAGTTAATATATGTAAGTAGACCTCCATAACTAACATATATGTGTGACCATGAAAACAAGTTAATATATGTAAGTAGACCTCCATAACTAACATATATATGTGACCATGAAAACAAGTTAATATATGTAAGTAGACCTCCATAACTAACATACATGTGACCATGAAAACAAGTTAATATATGTAAGTAGACCTCCATAACTAACATATATATGTGACCATGAAAACAAGTTAATATATGTAAGTAGACCATAACTAACATATATGTGATGAAAACAAGTTAATATATGTAAGTAGACCTCCATAACTAACATATATATGTGACCATGAAAACAAGTTAATATATGTAAGTAGACCTCCATAACAACATATATGTGACCATGAAAACAAGTTAATATATGTAAGTAGACCTCCATAACTACATATATGTGACCATGAAAACAAGTTAATATATAAGTAGACCTCCATAACTATATATATTGTGACCGTGAAACAAGTTAATATATGTAAGTAGACCTCACATAACTAACATATATATGTGACCATGAAAACAAGTTAATATATGTAAGTAGACCTCCATAACTAACATATATGTGACCATGAAAACAAGTTAATATATGTAAGTAGACCTCATAACTAACATATATATGTGACCATGAAAACAAGTTAATATATGTAAGTAGACCTCCATAACTAACATATATGTGACCGTGAAAACAAGTTAATATATGTAAGTAGACCTCCATAACTAACATATATATGTGACCATGAAAACAAGTTAATATATGTAAGTAGACCTCCATAACTAACATATATATGTGACCATGAAAACAAGTTAATATATGTAAGTAGACCTCCATAACTAACATATATATGTGTGACACAAGCTTTCAATGTCGCCTTTAAGACAAGGGAACTTCCCTGAACACGTTTACATGCATTTGACCGAACAGGAAGTCAGCCATTTTAAACAGGAAGTGCCCTGTAACTGAAGCGCTCTTACCCATTTATTCACCACGCGCGGTACTAGTTATTTTTCTCATTATTCTTATTCTTATTCTAATTCTTATTATTATTGGTGAATGAATGGATGAATGGACGGAAGGGAGCATGATGGGGATCAGAAGGGGATTTAACCGCAGAACAACGCAGTCTTTGTGCTGCTGTCTTTAATCCGGCCTGTTCACCCCCTCTGCCGTCTCACTCCCCACACACAAACACGCACGCACGCACACGCACTAACGCGCACACACACGCACACACACACACTGTTTTAGGAGGCCCGCATAGTGTGTCATATGCACAGGAAAAGACACAGATAAATATGATTTATTATTGGAGACATGTTATGAACCTATAGTTATTCCATGACCAACGAGGAGAGAGGACACAACACACAACACAGTTTACTGTTCACATAAAATCATTGAATGAGTGCGTTAGTCACACGTGAATGTTTGTGTCAGTTTAATGACAATACAACTTCTTGTTTTCAGTCAATTATTATTTGAATTTGAATTATATAGTCTTTACTAAATCATTATCATCGCTATGAATACAGTATATATGCGCGTGTGCACGAGTGAGCGGAGCGCGCGCCTACGAATGAGAGAGCGAGAAAGAGAGAGAGAGGGAGGAGGGCTCTGGGTGTCTACTAGGTTAAGAAGTGACTTGTAATTAGTCAGTCTCTTGTTGCTCGCCGCACTTGTCCACTCTGCAGCTCCACATTCTCCTCTTCCTCCTCTTCCTCCTCAGGGAGCCCACAGCAGGAGCCGCAGCAGCAGCACGAGCAGCATACACTGCAGGAGGCCTGACCTCTCACCTGGAGACGTGATGCGGTTCGCCTCTTTCTTCAGGCTTCATCATATTTGATAAGTCATGTTTTCAGTCAGCTGGTAGTTGTTAGTGAAACATTATAGTAACTGTTATACTTCAGAATCATTTGTGCTGAGTTCACGCGTCAGGTGGACACACGCGCGCCACAACTATAACAACAACAAAGTTACAGACGATCAAGAAGAGAGAGAGAGAGAGAGAGAGAGAGAGAGAGTGTGAGAGAGAGAGAGAGAGAGAGAGAGAGACCCCTGGACACCAGGTCAGAAACGAGGAGAGAGAGAGAGAGAGGGGACAGAGAGAAAGAGAGAGAGAGAGAGAGAGAGAGAGAGAGAGAGAGAGAGAGAGACCCCTGACACCAGGTCAGGGAAGAGAGAGAGAGAGAGGGGACAGAGAGAGAGAGAGAGAGAGAGAGAGAGAGAGAGAGAGAGCGGGTTGTTTTAAAGGCTGCAGGAGGAATGATGTCCTACATTAAACAACCACATTACGCGGTGAACGGGTTAACGCTGTCCGGCCCGGGCATGGATCTGCTCCACACCGCCGTGGGATACCCCAGTAAGTCCCAGCCTCACTCTGTCACTCTGTCACTGTGTTGTTTTTCTGGCTTTAAATTGTGAAATTTCTCTTCAGTCGTTCAGTCTAAAGTGTTTGGATGAATGTAGGGTGAATGGATGAAGTGGCTTCTAGTTTTTAAATTTTTATTTTAACATAAATGACAGGCTGCATGTGTTTATGTGTGCGAGCATCACATGTGTTCACCTGACCTATACATTCAGAGGATTACACAGAAACAACAACGACGTGAGCGTGTGTGTGACTGGAGACGCAGACACGTAACCTATTTACACCACGATGCTACATTTATGTTGTTTATTTTGAATCCATGTTTCGATGTTTGACATGAGCAGCATCTGTCATCCCAGAGAAGAGAGTTTGACACTGATAATAATCTAATTTAATCTGTAATGTGGAGGAACTTTAGTTTAGATGTAAATATAGATGTAACTGTTTAAATGGGTTCAGTTAGTGCCCGGAAACATCCCATCATTTCATTTCATTTCACATTTATATTTCGTTTAACTTTGATCAAAACTCAAAAATAAAATAATTATACCATCAAAATGGTCGAAAAACTTTTAAATTAGAATGAATTATTAATAGTTAAAAATCGATCGTAACTGACATTGTCTGTTAAATAGTTAGGGCACCGCACTGTGTCTTTTAAATAGCATTTGTTGTAAATATTATTGTTATTATTATCATTATTATTGTTGTTGTTATTATTATTATTGTTATTATTATTACTATTAGCATTATTATTATTAGCATTATTATTATTTTATTGTCATTATTTTAATATCATCATTATTATTATTTTATTATCATCATTATTATTGTTATTATTATTATTACTATTATCATTATTATTATTATTATTATTATTATCATCATCATCATTATTATTGTTATTATCATTATTATTATTATTATTATTTCAGCAGCATTTTTCTCCTGCGCCACAGTTAATTAGTTATTTCATTTTTTTTCTTTTGGTACTTTATTTATAAATGCTTTTTGCATACCTGCTCATGCCTGTGCCATTGGTAAAAACATTATAAAACATTAGAACAATGCTTTATTACTTCTTGTAGGCACGCCGCGTAAACAGCGACGGGAGCGCACCACCTTCACGCGCGCTCAGCTGGACATCCTGGAGGCTCTGTTTGCCAAAACGCGCTACCCAGACATCTTCATGAGGGAGGAGGTGGCTCTCAAGATCAACCTGCCCGAGTCCAGGGTCCAGGTACCACGTGACACATATACTTTTTCCTCTTTTCTCTCTCTCTCTCTCTGTTCTCTCTCTCTGTCTGTCTGTCTCTCTCTCTCTGTTCTCTCTCTCTCCCTCTTTGTCGCTCTCTGCACGTGCATATACGTCACACAGATGTTTTAAAGCAGCTTTTACACAGTTTACTCAGCGATCGCTCTTCGCTGTAACGCTGACTCTATAGTTCCTGTTCCAGGTGTGGTTTAAGAACCGTCGTGCCAAGTGCCGGCAGCAGCAGCAGCAGAGCACGGGTCAGTCCAAACCCCGCCCTCCTAAAAAGAAGGCGTCCCCCGCTCGTGAGTCCAACACTGAAGCCAGTGCCAACGCCACCAGTGGACCTTACAGCCCTCCGCCCCCTCCTCCAGGCAACGCCATCACCCCTAGTTCCAGCTCAGCTGGTGCCACGGTGTCCATCTGGAGTCCAGCGTCCATCTCCCCGCTGCCTGACCCTCTGTCTGTGTCCACCACCCCGTGTATGCAGCGCACCACCACCTACCCCATGACCTACAGCCAGGCCCCGGCCTACAGCCAGAGCTACGCAGGAACCTCCTCCTACTTCACTGGCCTGGACTGCAGCTCCTACCTGTCCCCCATGCACCCGCAGCTGTCGGGCACCGGAGGAGCCCTGAGCCCCATCACGGCCTCCTCCATGGGCGGGCCTCTCAGCCAGTCCCCCGCCTCCCTCTCCTCACAGAGCTACACCGCTGCCTCGCTGGGATTCGGAGCCGTCGACTGTCTAGACTACAAGGATCAAGCTGCCTGGAAGCTCAATTTCAATGCTACTGACTGTCTGGACTACAAAGACCAGAACTCCTGGAAGTTCCAAGTCTTGTAAACAACAGCACGTGGGGCACGGGTGTGAAGTAGATGGAAGAGAAGTTGGGACACGTGAATCAGTTCATGTCTAATCAACTCGAATAATCTTTGTTTTTGAAGTGAATTCATGTGTTGATGCTTCTCTTGTAATGAACACATGAAAACTGCGTTTCTAACTTCAACAACAATCAGCAGTGAAATCAAACAACATCTTTAGAATAAAATCATTTTACAACTTTTAAGTGAGCAAAGAAAAAAAAACAATTTAGCTTCTGGATAATGGATATTTTGTTTGTTCTTATGTTTCTTTGGTTTAATTGATTTGAACCAATTGTTTCAAAGTAAAATGTTGAACTAAATGTTCGCAGCATACAATCAAAAGGTTAAACTAATGTGATCCCACACTTGTGTATTTATTTCTTCCTCCTAAAGTTGGTCTTTGTACTTTCTGTGATGTATTATTTCTCTTCTAAAAAAGAAAGAAGCTGCTTCTCATCACCAATGTTATTCAAAAAAGACAAAAAAAAAGCGTTGAGACAAACTCAAAGTTCATTTTCAGGCACTGACAAGAGACTGCACGAGCTCACCAACCCGTGAACACTGTAGCAGACAGAAGCTGATGGTTCCAGCCCTGATGGTGTGATGGAGAAGAGAAGAGCTGCCCTTGAGCATGGCTGTAGTAAAAAACACCCGTGGACTGTTTGTGTAACAGGATCATTTCCACTTCATTTGAACCACAATGGTCACACGGCGTGAGGAGATGACTTCATCTCACATAACGTTGCTGACATATGTGATGGTGAGAGAGAGAAAGCTCTCTGCTGTTGCTTCCACGTCACTGCGCTCCAAAGAGAATTCAAGGGGGCAATAACACCAACTCCCGCTACATGACACACACACACACACACACACACACACACACACACACACACACACACACACACACACACACACACACACACACACACACAGTTAGTGGGAAACAGAAGTGCCATTAACATTACAACCGTGTGTAATCCTGAGGTTGGAAACACATGAGTTCTGACTGCAAATGGAATGATGGGATGCAGCGTGAGCTCGAGCCAGTAAATATGTGATGAGCACCACTTTAATGTTTGATGTTTGTATGTTTTTCATATTCTTAATCAAAAAGTTTCTTAAAAAAATCTTGTGAATTGAAATAATAATTGTGGTCAATTGACATTATTGTCAGTATTATTATTACTCTCATTGTTATTAATATTATGTTGTCAGCTGACATGGACATTGCTAATATTCTCTTTCTAGAAAACTGCCAACTTTTTATTTTTCTGGTTTCTGCTTCTTGACTTTATTATTGTTATTATTATTATTATTGTTCTTTTTTCAAACTCAGGGGTTTATCCAACACATGTAGCAGTGATAGGATGCTTCTTTACCATTTACTGTCATTTTCCTGTTTGCATTATACTTTAACTTTCTCTGAATGAATTATTTTGTCTCCTGTGTTTGACCAGTATCACCACGACCACACTATAGCTCTGATGTCATTAAACACATTCATTAGAGACCTGTGGTGACTGAGCTCTGTCTATTTGTACACTGAACACTGGCTGTGAGCTTGAAATCAGATCATCTCTTTATAACGCTGCCATTTTGAGCGCGTTCCACTAATCCATCCACGTAAGAGATAGAATACACATTAGAACTCAACACTCCAGTAGCCTCACAATGACGTGCACGTGATGGGCAGATTATTTTTGGATGGCTAAATGTTTCTGTGAGTGTTCCTGCTTCACACAAAGATGGTGCAACTAGAATCACAATAGGTTTCGATAATGAGGATCATAATCATTATTGTCATAATTATTATAATAATAATAAAAGTAAATAACAGCAGAAAAAGCGTACAAAGTAAGGACATTTGTGTTGTTGTGTATAACAATGCTTCGTATATAAATCTTTTACCGTTGGAAGGCCTGTTTTAATGTGTCTTCTTGTCTGGGTAGATCTTTCTCGTCCTGCAAACCTTGACTGCAAATCTGTGACAGTTCCAACAGTTCCTAAGTGCTGACAGTTTAGTAAGTTTTTCACGCGCGTGCAGCTCACTCTCACTCTGCTGCTCACCCCACAAATGCATTTCCTTACAAATGAGATGCCATTAAAAAAATCCCAGTTGATTGAAGAAGAAAGAAATATATATATATGAATAAAAAAACAAGAAATAATCCAAAACCAAACCACTTTGTTACACCCACAAAAATAATTGAAACCATTGTTCTGTTATCTTTTTTGTAACTTTATTGTTTTAGTTTTATTTTGAAACAGTAGTTAGAAAATGGCAGTGCCTCAATATTCTATTCAAATTCAGATCAAACACATCTTGAATGACATCGCAAATGAAAGTAAATCACATCTTAAGTAAATACACTTTATATGCCTCTGTAAACCATGTTTAACTGTAACTGTAGTAATTGTCCATTTTGTTTCAGTGCAAACAAATATCGCTCTGAGACACAAATCAAACGCTTCTGTAGACACCAGCATGCAGTCTTACAGTTACACCATTTTCTTTTTCTTTTTTTTTCTCATCACTACTCTGTTTTTGATGTTTGTCTCTTTATTGCACTGTTTTACTGTCACTAACTCTATATGTCTTGTTTCGTATGTGGTTTATTCACAAATGTCACTCTATGTTTGTTTGTAAATGTAAAAAAATAAGAAAATCAGAATAACATATTAAATACTCAACAATCCGTTCATTCAATCACTTATTTCAACATTTATTTCAAAAACGAAAAGCAAGTAGATAAACACAACAAAATAACGAGTTCTTTTTAATCAATTTTTTCATTATTTCTCTCTGCTGTGGAAAAGTCTCCAAATCCAATGACCTCTCTGAGCAACACGTGCCTCTTTTAAATGAAATGTTTGTCAATGAAACGACAACCAGCGGGTTATACTTTCTACACTCGTGTCATAATATGCGGTGAAAATGACACGCTTCTGATTCAGACTCTCGTTTTTCCCACATTGGACACGTTATGATAAATACGCGGCGACGGCTGATAAAGGACCAACTTCCGGTTTACAAAATAAAACGTGGTCGTGTCAGTGTATCCAACACTGGTTTTGAGTCATTAGCCTGTGTCACATGACCTGGCAGATGTTGAGCTAAAATGCTCCCAATAAACACATACATACTTGTGTCTGGTAAATATCCAAGGTATATTTCACTCATTACTATCACTTATTATTGAACAATTTAAACGTCTATTATTTAACAATATAGGCGTTATATCTTACATTAAAACAAATGTAACACCTGCAAATATATACATTTATATGTATTGACATATTTTCCCTTTACTTTTATCTAGAAATTGGCTGTTTGAGATACAACAATTTGTTTTGCATTTTAATAGTACAGACACATTTTATTTAATGTTTTAGTGGAAATGTTTTTTACATTTTAGCTCAAGAGCTTCCAGGTCATGTGACCTAATGACTGAAAATTAGGGCAGGATAATATTACTACAGTGGCTGGTTAAGGTACATTTTTATTTAATTTTAATACTTCTCCCTTTTTAATTTAATGAAAAAATGCATATTGGATCATATTGACACATCAATTACTCACGTTTTAGTTTGAAAACCGGAAGTTGGTCCACACTGTTGTAACCTGAATCTCAAAATTATGACTTTTTATCTCATAATTATTACCTCATCTCATAATTATTACTTTATCTCATAATTATGACTTTTATCTCATAATTTCGATTTTGAATATCATAATTATGACTTTTTATCTCATAATTTCGATTCTTAATATCATAATTATTACTTTTTATCTCATAATTTCGATTAATAATATCATAATTATGACTTGTTATCTCATAATTTCGATGCTTAATATCATAATTATGACTTTTTATGTCATAATTTCGATTCTTAATATCATAATTATTACTTTTTATCTCATAATTTCGATTCTTAATATCATAATTATTACTTTTTATCTCATAATTTCGATTTTTAATCATTTCGACTTGGGCTTCCATAGATCTTTCCTTTCAAACTGAAGGTTGGAAAACAAACGGTCTTTTCTGATTTTCTGATTTGGCTCAAATAGAAAAACAAATAAACAAAATTAGTACTCGTTTTTCGTTCTTTACTTTGCCGGGCTGAAATAATTGAATGGACGGATGATACACGGACCCTGCACTATATAAATATATGAATGTGGGTGGATGGATAGATTGTGAGGCACGGACAGACTCCATACGCTCAGGACAGAAATATGATTCATTTCTCTCCTCTCTCTAATCCCCTACAACAAGCTGGTGTCCTGGATGCACTGTAATCATGTTGCTAGAGCTGCGCAGCCTCCCTCCATCTTTACTCCCCATCCCAGAGTTCCCCTGTAGTTCAGTTTCCTCTTAATCAATTCCTAATCCCAATGCCGTCGAGAATAAACTTAAACACACACACGCGCACACACCTAAACACACACAATCATTCATTCATCAAATATGACAGGAAAGTACAGCAGAAACAGAAAAAACAGAAACAATAATTTAGTTGAAAATGATTTAATAAGAGTACATTTAAAGTGTGAGGTACTTGAAGGAGCACAATCATAACCATATTTTGAGACAATAGATCTCGGAGGCCTAATAGGTTTAGATTATTTTAATATGTTTTTAATCTATTCTGGACCTAAACCATACAGCAGAAATGTAAAGTCTATTCTATAAACTGGACTTACTAAAACCATGGACGTATTATAAGAACTGGATAGAGCTCCGCCCCATCTGCCTTGAAGACAATGTTGTCATGGTGGCCACTCGTGGTACTGCAACACAAAATACTCATGGGCCCAAAAAGCAATTTTCCCATTGAGCACTATGAGACGTGTGTAAAAGTGTCCACAGGACACCTGGAGACATGGACACAGGCATGTATAGATCTTTATATTCTAGTTTCACATTTGTAAAACCTGCCTAAAGGCCATAAAAAGCCCAGAAAACTCTTATTTCCCAGAGTGACGTCACAGCTGTGTACGAGCACAGCAAAGCGCGGTCATGTGACGTCTCGGGAACGGCTACTGTCAGAGAACTGAAGAGAACACATGAATTACACTATCTGTTCCGATGAAAAAGATGGCGAGTCCAGACGCCTTTGCGACTGCTCCCCTGAGACTGTGCTTTTTATATGTTATATATGCGACTTTCATCTTTTCTCTTGTGTTAACGTCTCCCGCGACGATAGTCTATGACCGCAGTTTACTTCTGAGTGTTGCAGGAACATCTCCACTCACGATTTAAGGGTTTAAACACTCCTGCTCTACCTGGCCAAAGGAGATCCTACGGGACGCGGCCCCAAACAATGGACCCTCACCTCCGCGGAAACACAGGAAAAAACATTGGAGAAAAAGGGCCGGAATCCGCAACAGACTGCGAGCGAGTGCACACCGTCCATCGCTGCCCAGTATCCTGCTGGCTAATGTCCAGTCCCTGGACAACAAGCTGGACGAGATCAGGGCCTGTGTACTGTACCAAAGGGACATAAGGGACTGCAATGTTCTTTGTTTCACGGAGTCATGGCTGACCCCCGCTGTGCCAGACCACGCCATTGTTCCTACAGATACTTTCTCCGTGTTTCGCATTGGACAGGACCAAGGAATCTGGTAAAAGCAAGGGGGGAGGCGTGTGCTTCATGACAAACAACATCTGGTGTGATCTGAGGAACATCTCAGTCCTTTCACGTTCCTGCTCGCCACATCTGGAACATCTAGCGATTCTTTGCCGACCCTTTTACCTGCCCAGGGAACTCACGTTGCATTGTTGCTGTTTACATCCCACCACATGCGGATACGGACACTGCTTTGGCTTCACATAGACACAATAAACAAACACCACAACAAGCACCCGGACAATGCCCTCATCGTGACAGGTGATTTCAACAAAGCCAATCTCACAAAAGTTATGCCGAACCTTTTCCAGCATGTGACATTCCCGACCAGAGGAGGTAACCCGCTGGACCACTGCTATACCCTTCTCAAGGACAGCTACAGAGCCACAGAACTGCCGGCTTTCGGTAAGGCAGACCACGCTGCCATCTTCCTCATGCCGGAGTATAAACATGGTGGTCTGCCCAATCAGAGGCCACGCTGCAGGACGCACTGTGCGACATGGACTGGGACATGTTCCAGAAGTCCTCCGGCGATGACGTCAGTCTGTTAACGGAAGTGGTGATGGACTTCATTGCTAAGCTTATAGATGATATCGTCCCTATGGTGACTGTGAAGGTTTTCCAAACTCGAAACCGTGGGTCGATGGAACTATTCGCGAGGCTCTGAAGGCCCGAACAACGTCCTACAACAACGGACTAATCTCCGGTGACATGGTCCCTTACAGAGCAGCGTCCTATGAGCTCCGGAGGAAGGTGAGGGCTGCCAAACGGCGGTACAAAGATAAAGTGGAGGCATTGCTGGGCGATCGGGACACCAGGCGTATGTGGCAGGGACTTCGGAATATCACGGACTATAGAGGACGTAAAGAATCATCGGCTGCTGTGGATCCTTCACTAGCAGAGGAATTGAACTCCTTTTTCGCACGCTTCGAGACCTCTAGCGTCGCAGCTAACGCTAACGCGGAAGAGCCCAGCTTAAACCCCGGTGATTACCACCCACTGTACGTCTCAGAGCACAACGTGAGGAGAGCTCTGAGATCATGTGCTGGGCAGCTAGCCCCTGTCTTCACCTCTATTTTCAACCAGTCCCTGGCTCACTCCGTTGTCCCTGCCTGCTTCAAGAGATCCACCATCATACCTGTTCCAAAGAAGCCCAGCCCTGCCTGCAACAATGATTACTGCCCAGTAGAACTCACCTCTGTGGTGATGAAGTGCTTTGAAAGACTGATCAAGGACTTCATCTGTGCTTCACTGCCCAGCTCACTTGACCCTCTTCAGTTCGCCTATCGCCCTAATAGGAGCACTGATGATGCCATCACCCACGTCCTCCACTTCAGCGGAAAGGGGAACTATGTGCGGCTGCTGTTCATCGACTACAGCTCCGCATTCAACACCATAGTTCCCCACAGACTGGTGTCAAAGCTCAAGGACCTGGGGCTGAACTCCTCACTCTGCTTCTGGGTCCAGAGTTTCCGGACGGACAGACCACAGGTGGTGAGGATAGGGAACCACACCTCCAGCCCACACACTCTCAGCATCGGAGCCACTTACCCCTCCAACATCATTGTGAAATTTGCGGACGACACAGTGGTGGTTGGCCTGATCTCGAACAACAGGGAGACGGCCTTTCTGGAGGAGGTGGATGCACTGTCGACATGGTGCCCGAAAAACAACCTGGATCTGAACTTCTCTAAGACCAAAGAGATAGTTGTGGATTTCAGGAGGGAGAAGCAGAGGAGCCATCAAACCCCCCTCAGGATCTACGGGACCCCGGTGGAGAGAGTTAGCAGCTACAGGTACCTCGGTGTCCACATCTCTGAGGACCTAACCTGGACCACACACATCTCCACCCTGGTAAAGAGAGCAAGGCAGCGCCTGTACCACCTTGACAGCTGAGGAAATTCAAGATTTCCTCAGTGCTGCAGAGAAACTGTTACACTGCAGCAGTGGAGTCTGTGCTCACCGGCAGCATCACTGCGTGGTACGGCAGCTGCACTGCCAGGGACAGGACAGCTCTCCACAGAGTGATCCGCTGTGCTGAACGCTCCACCAGGACAGCACTGCCCACTCTGCAGGAGATCTACACCAGGCGCTGCACCAGCAGAGCCAGGAGGATCATAAAGGACACTCACCGCCCATTTAACAGACTGTTCCAGTGGCTGCCGTCTGGCAAACGTCTCCCCTCCAGCATGGCCAAAACAGAGAGGCTGAGGACGAGCTTCTTACCTCAGGCCATCAGGGTGCTGAACTTTCAACCACCCACATGAATACTCAGCCCTCCACACACATCACACACACACACACAAACACATTCAATCCATTCACCCCCCAACACACACACACACACACTCAACCCATTCACCCCCCCCACACACGCACATATTTAAATTCATACTGCTGCTATGTACATGTGCAATATGTTTCTTGTGTACTTCTAACTTATGTAAATAATATAATATTGCTACTTATTTTGCAAAACTTGGTTTTAAATTTAAATGTATTTTCATTTTTATTTTATTGCTGCAAAGTTGCACAGTGGGGCTTGTAAAGTCATTTCACTGGGGGTGTACTTGTACATCCACATGTGACAAATAAAAACTTGAATCTTGAATCTTGTACATAAAGTCACTGATAAATGTGATGAACACATGAATGACACTATCGTTCATAAAGTTACTGATAAATGTGATGAACACATGAATGACACTATTGTTCATAAAGTTGCTTATAAATGTGAAAAACACATGAATTACACTATCGTTCATAAAGTTACTGATATTAACTATCGCTCATAAAGTTATATAAATGATGAACATGAATGACACTATTGTTCATAAAGTTACTGATAAATGTGATGAACACATGAATGACACTATCGCTCATAAAGTTACTGATAAATGTGATGAACACATGAATGACACTATCGTTCATAAAGTTGCTTATAAATGTGATGAACACATGAATGACACTATCGCTCATAAAGTTACTGATAAATGTGATGAACACACGAATGACACCATATCGCTCATGTTGCTTATAAATGTGATGAACACATGAATGACACTATCATAAAGTTACTTATAAATGTGTTACTATCGGTTACTGATAAATGTACACATGAATTACACTATCGCCATAAAGTTAGATAAATGTGATGTGAATGACTACATAAGATGTGATGAACATGAATTACACTATCGCCATGTTACTGATAAATGTGATGAACACATGAATGACACTGTCGTTCTTAAAGTTGCTTATAAATGTAATGAACACATGAATGACACCATCGTTCATAAAATTGCTTATAAAATGTGATGAATACGAATGACACTATCGCTCATAAGTTGCTTATAAATGTGATGAACACATGAATGACACTATCGTTCATAAAGTTACTTATTATTGTGATAAACACATGAATGACACTAACACATGAATGACACTATCGTTCATAAAGTTACTGATAAATGTGATGAACACATGAATGACACTATCGTTCATAAAGTTACTGATAAATGTGATGAACATGAATGACACTATCGCTCATAAAGTTACTGATAAATGTGATGAACACATGAATGACACTATCGTTCATAAAGGTTATAAATGTGATGAACATACATGAATGACACTACAAAGTTACTGATCATACTAAGTTACTTATAAATGTGATGAACACAAGAATTACACTATCGCCATAAAGTTACTTATAAATGTGATGAACACATGAATGACACCATCGTTCATAAAGTTGCTTATAAATGTGATGAACACATGAATGACACCATCGCTCATAAAGTTGCTTATAAACTTATAAATGTGATGACACATGAATGACACCATCGTTATAAAGTTGCTATAAATGTGATGAACACATGAATGACACCATCGCTCATAAAGTTACTGATAAATGGGATGAAATACATGAATGACACTATCGCAAATGTGTGAAACATGAATTACACTATCTGATAAATGTGATGAACACATGAATGACACTATTGTTCATAAGTTACTGATAAATGTGATGAACACATGAATGACAATTATGTTCATAGTTACTGATAAATGTATGAACACATAATGACACTATCGCTCATAAATTTATAAATGTGATGAACACATGAATGACACTATCGCTCATAGTTACTGATAAATGTGAGAACACATGAATGACACTATCGTTCATAAAGTTACTGATAAATATGAAAAACACATGAATGACACTATCTATTCAAAAAGTTACTGATAAATGTGATGAACACATGAATGACACTATCAGTTCATAAAGTTACTGATAAATGTGATGAACACATGAATGACACTATCTGTTCATAAAGTCACTGATAAATGTGATGAACACATGAATTAGAGTGAAAGAATCTGGAGTTATAAAACTACTTTTAACACGTTGTTATTGTTCCTAGTAATATGATCATGAGTCTGCAGGTTTATTTAATATTTTAGGATTATTATATTTATATTTACCATAAATTGTAATTATAATGATAAGTTAGCTTTATTTGTAAACCACCTACAGAAACAGTTAGAATTGTGAACTTTGAAATTTAAACCAAAATACAAAGCATAACAATGAGACCAAAATCATATTTGTGGTTAATATTCAATGGAATTGTTTTTTTAATGATCATAAAAGTACTGAATGTTATTATTATTATTTTCTTGGTCAATAATATATAAAATCCCTGAGTCATGTGACAGTTTATCAGTGAATGGAAGAAAACAACATCATTCCTGTAACAACATATATAAACTAATATTCACTGATCATTTTAACTGTAATGACGTCATTATACTTTTCACTTTACTGTATTCACTATCGTTGGTTTGACAATTATTGACATTTACAAATCCATGGTTTAAAGCCAGAAGCTAACGTGACATCAGTATTCATGAAATCCACTTGCTCACATCAGTAGCGCACTCCCATCATGCCTTTCACTGTTCATGGACGCGTCGAGCAAGTCGAGTAGATGAAAGGCATCATGGGAGCAACACTACTGCACATGCTCTATGGGCCACACAACACAGAAATAAACCAGGAAGTCAGAAACTTTTTTGGCATATGTGCAGAGTGAGCAAATCCATAGGAATGAACGGAGCCAAAGGGGCGGAGCTACATCCACTTCTTATAATACATCCATGGTTAAGACACAAGCTGCATGCTGATGCTCAAGACTGTGTGAGATTTGGTGTAATCATTGACTGAAAGGTGAACTCTGGTTTTCTTCTGGTTTTTGATCTTATTAGACTTTAGATTCTCCCAAGATGGTGCCACAGTCATGCTTGTTTGTCTTGATCTTCTTTCGGCTGTCGGGCTCACCACAGTGGATCATCTGCCTCCATCCTGTCCTCTGTCCGATGTGCATTAGACTTTGTGTCAGTTCCAACATTAATGAGCTATTGCTGGGGAGTGTGTTTGCTTGTTTCTGCCAATCCAGGATCCAGTCCATGTGTAAAACAAGGCAACCCCCATTCATGCAACGAGCCTCTGTTTGTTGGTCGTATTGGCAAGTGCAAGTGTGGAAACACAAACGGACAGACAGACAGAGCCACTAAAAACAATACTTCACTCCCGCTTCACGTGGGGTGAAGTCATAATTAAGTAACAAAGTAAGTATTGAATTGTTGGTAATTCTACTTCCATGATGAGTAGGGGGGTTGATCATGGTCCAGACCTGGATTACATCATGCACCAAAGCCATCAAGTGCATAAATCATAAATTATGGATCAGTATTGGATCAACCAGCCTCTGACAATCTCAGCATGTACATCTACTCTGGGCTTTACTGCAGATTTAACACTGAGTTAATTTCACTCATTGTAAAAGTCAGAGCATGAATTGAATCAGGCAGGTGTTTCAGAAACTCTACAGCACAAGGTTTGGATTCTTCAAAGAAGTGTGTGGATATTCAAGGTTTCCCATGTTCTTATTCATTTCCCTCATTATTATGGATCATAAAGACCATGCTTACGGGAACAACTGTAAAAAAGCCAAATTGTTGCTTGTCAGTGTTACTGACTGTAAAATGACTTGGAAACAAACCTGTTTTCTCTCGAGGATTTCCTCTCGTCATCCTCCTCTTCCCTTCTCTCATCAGACCTTCCCTGGTGCCACCTCTACCTCTGTTCCCTCGTCTCACTGCTCCTTGCAGTTTGTTTTTCTTCTTCTTTCTTTCGTGATCTAATTTAGAGAATGTCCAAAATCCTCTTAGTGTCCTGCTCCCTCAGCGTAACACTAAGTGAATGAGACAGGATTACTGTCTCCCTCTTCCTCCTCTTTTTCTTCTCCATGCCATCACTTCCTCCTCATCACCTCACCACTTGTATGTCTGTGTTCTTTGGACATTTCTATTTTCATCTGCAGGATTAGAACCTCCCCCACTTCTCCAGATGACAAAGTAGTTCCAATGTTCCCTTTGAGACAGATGTCCCTGCAAGCCTACTGCACCATGGGACACAAAGTCAGTAACTAAGCAAATAAAAGCAAATCAACCACAGCCGATACAAATCTATGTTTTCAAATGAAAATAGTGACTAGTTCCTGCTGTTTTTCACTTCATACACTCATAATTAATGGTACAACTTTATTTTTGATTGTCCATTTTAATTTTTACTAGTAGTCAGACGAATCAGAACTGACAATCTACAGAGAGGAAGTGAAATGATGGTTAATAATGACTCTGTGCCTGGTATAAGCAAATCCCCATACTCTGTCTAAAATAACCAAGTACTGCACATAGTGTTGTGGGGGAATGTTCCAGGTTAATATATATACATATATATATATATATATATATGTATATATATATATAATAATATACAATAATATAATTTTATTATATATAATAAAATAACAATCCAAACAGTTCCCTGGAACGTCTGCACAGACAACCTTGATGCACTGTGCTGTCTGTTACAAAACAGCTTCTGCTTTATGTCCTTATCTATCCACTCACTATGGTCTTGTTATGAATTTGCCACGACAATCTGGTGTCAGAAGTGTGATCTGGCTGAGTGGTGGTCTGAGTGAATGATCAACCTGGAGACAACATCTCTCCGGCCTCTGTTTGTGTACAGATGCCTCCCATCTGATATGACGTCTCAGATCGTCACCACTGAATCTCAACAAACTCACTTCATGAAGACATCCAAATATTCTCTGAGTGGTGCAGATAAAGACAATAACAATAACAAATAGAAGAGAGAAAATACAGCCTGTGCTGCACAGTTCATCTCTCTGTCCACAAATCACTGCACTGAAAGTGACCCGAAGTCCCTCCCATCGTTCAGACAGCCAGGAGATGGTGGGCTAAACATGGTGGGCTAAGCCCTGAAGAACTTCTTCAGATCCTTTGGCAAAGCTGATAATTCTTCTTCGTCATGTCAGCCAAAGAAGAAGATGGCACCATGAAGTCACCAGTACGGGTCAAAGCCAGAGGCTACATGGAGGCCTGTTCAGGTACGAGACCATACTGACAGCTCAGCTGTTCCTCAGGATATTTGACATCCTCGAGGCCCCAAGGTTGTGACAACACGACCGTTTGAAAGAGATGGCAAGGCAGCTGCAGACGGATTTGTTAAATGGGCAAATGAGAGGTTCAAGGACCAGGACGGAGACACAGGGTTCACAGTGGAGGCTGCACTGCCACTGAAGAGGAGAAGAAAGGTAAAAAACATGGAGAGATGGCTCCTAATGAGACACTGTCTAACACTGAGAGAGCGTATGAGGTACACTGCTGTGTCCACGATCTGATGATATTGTGGACACAGCAGTTGAGGTCATCCACAGGACGTGTCTCTCTCATGGCACCTTGTATAATGACTTGGTAATTCTGGACCCCGAATGTCTGCTCAAGTTTAACAACAAGGCAACTGTGAAGAATCTGCAGTGTGAGCTGAAAAATCTAGCTTCACCACTGGAAGAGTACATGTCCAGGACAGCGGGGGATAAATCCGCTGTCCTGGAGGAGGTTGAAATACTACACAAAAGCTGTACTCCCTGCAAAACATGTCCACTTTGCTGCTACCAGAACCTCCTAACAGATGCATATCATCTCATTGGACTTGCATACAAGTTGAAAAGAATGGATTTTGTACAAATGTTGAGAAATGTTTATTCACAAAGAATGTGATGAGGCTGGTGCTTGAGGTCATGAAGGAACCAGAATCTTCGGCTGATGAGTTGCAGAAGAGATCCATGTCAGAGAGCCTGTCATCACAGGAGGAAGTGGTCACCTGCCGTGTGTCCTGCTTCAGTCACAGAGTGGACAAAAGTACATATATTAGACAGCTGGATCCCAGCAGCAGCCAAAGCTGTGATCACCTGAGAAGAGAATTCAATTCAATTAAATTTTATTTGTATAGCGCCAAATCATAACATACATTATCTTAGGTCTCTGTACGTAGACAACATCAAGGATCGCAATCAGTTCACACAATGAGCAAACACTAGGCATCAGTGGAGAGAAAAAAGTCCCTCTTCACAGGAAGAAATCTCTGACAGAACCAGACTCACAGATGTGCAGCACCTGCCAAGACAGGTTGGGGTGGAAGAAAAAATGGGGAGAGAAAGGTCGGAGAGAAAGGACAAGAGGGAGATGGGTGAACCCATGTTTCAGGTTGTGGTGCCTCAGGATTTTCAGTCGCTAGTTTTAAAAACAGCACATGATGAAAGTGGTCACTTTGGGGTGCGTAAAACTAACTCGTATGTCCTCAAACATTTCATTTGGCCACATGCCAAGAAGGATGTGTCTGCGTATGTGAAGACGTGTCATGTGTGTCAGCTGACCAGCAAAATGAACCAGAGCATAAAACCTGCACCGTTGCAGCCTATTCCTGTGCGTTTGAAAGATGCGCTCGCTGTGGACACCTGGAGCTCAACAGAAGCACTGGACAGCGTCCCTGAACCTGATAACAGTTTGGTGAGTGGCAGATTAAAAAACTCTGATTATTTGTGCAACCTGGACTCTTCATTAGCTCATCTGCCTGAGTCACAGCGTGTCCACTTGGTGGGACTGATTGGAAAATTTCCACAGCTTTTTAGGGATGTGCCGTCTCGTACCACCTAGATTGAGCATGATATTGATGTGGGTGAAGCTCAGCCGATTACACAGCGATTTCACCGCACAAGTCCTGTAAAGCTTAAACATTTGAATGCTGAGATTGATTACATGTTGGCAAATGACATTGCAGTACCGTCCTCCTCCAGCTGGGTGTCTCCTTGTGTGTTGGTGCCAACACCAAATAACACTTTGCGGTTTTGCACAGATATGAGAAAGGTTAATGCTGTCACCAAATCTGATTCATTCTCGTTACCACGCATTGACAACTGCATAGACAGGGTGGGTTCAGCCAAGTTCGTGTCCAAATGTGATCTCCTTAAGGGTTATTGGCAGGTCCCTTTGTCAGAACGTGCAAAAGATTTTGCTGCTTTTGTGACCCCATCAGGCCTCTACTCCTATACAGTTATGCCTTTTGGTTTAAAGAACGCTCCAGCCACTTTTTAGCGGCTTATGAACCGGGTTGTGGATGGTTTAGAGAGCAGTTCAGTTTATTTGGATGACTTGGTTGTGTACAGTGACACGTGGTATTCTCATTTACAGAGAATAAAAGCATTGTCTGAGAGGTTGGTCTGTTAACAGTTAACAGTTAACCTGGCAAAGTATGGTGAGTTTGGTCGGGCCACTGTAACTTATCTGGGTAATGTGGTTCCTGTGCAGACGAAAGTACTGTCAGTGTCTGAATTTCCCCAACCTACCACTAAAAAAGAGCTCCAACGTTTCCTGGGTGTGGTTGGCTATTACAGAAGTTTCTGTAGAAACTTTTCCACAGTCGTATTTCTGTTAACTGAACTATTTAAGTTTAAAGTTAAGTTTATGTGGTCTACTGATTGTCAGCAGGCCTTTGATAATGTCAAGTCTTTGCTCTGTTCCTCTCCTGTGTTGGTAGCTCCTCAGTTTGACCATTTGTGCTGCAGGTTGGGGCAAGTGCCGTCTCCAGGGGGGTGATGAGGGGTTACTAAGGCCGGTTTTCTTCTTTTCCAGAAAGTTTAATCAACATCAGGCAAACTATTCTGTGATTGACCGTAGCACTCATCTTGGCTCTGGAAAATTTTGAGGTATATGTTGGTGGCACCCCTGGTGGTTTATATTGACCACAACCCTCTGACGTTTTTGGGTTCCTTTAGATCTCCAAACCAGAGACTCATCAGGTGGTCATTATTTTCTACAGGGTGGTGGGTGATCTCATGAATGCTGGGCCAGTGGAAGACTGGTTGTGAATTCCTGGAGAACATAATATAGCTGACAACAAAACAAGTGGAGGCTCTCCTGAAGATTTAAAGGAAGGTTCCACATGGCAAAATGGACCGGAGTTCCTGAAATGGCCTATAAAGTGGCACAAAAAATTAAAATGCATTCAGAGACATCTTTCTCACTGCACAGGAGGGTTTTGTTTTTCCCCAAACTGCTTTGAACAGACTTGCAGTAATGAAGGAGGAGAACTGCGGATTCTATGGAGGCAGGATCCAGGTGTTCATGGAAAGCAAGACTGCAGTGGCAATCATACCATATGAAGCATAACCATGCCCATATACCACACTGATGGCATGAAAAGCTCACAAAGCTAACCACAAAGGGGTAGACCCTTCTCAGGATGAGGAAAGGGGCCTGGGTGATGAGAGGTCGAGTGCACACAAAGTAATGCCAGCAAATAATGGCTGACCTTCCAGCTGAAAGAACAAACCCAGCCAGACCTTTTGAATTTACAATAATGGACCTGTTGAGACCTTACACTGTAAGAGATGAAGTGAGGAAAAGAGTCAAGCTCAAGGTCTGGGGAATTGTGTTTTGCTGACCCAGGCACTAACTTTGTGGGAGCCAGACCTGCACTTGAGGAGCTCCACAATTTTTTAAAATAAATCAGACTGAGATCGAAGAAGACGCTTCCAGATGTGGAACAGAGTGGTCTTGGAAGATCCATCCAGCAGACTCTCCCCACAGTGGAGGCAGTTACAGTTGACTTGTAACCAGAGGGTCGCCGGTTCAAATCCCCACCCGGCCAAAAAGGGCTGGGGTACCCCTGAGCAAGGTACCCAACCCCCAATGCTCCCCTGGCTGGGTCAAAATGCAGAGGAATACTTTCCCTAAGGGGATTAATAAAAAACGAACTAACAGGAATGAAGCAGCAGAAGCAGCAGTCCGTCTAGTGAAGTGAGCATGAAGTAACATCGGTGGTGATGGCGGCTTCACCTGAGGCGAATTCCAGAAACGTCTCTTCATGGCGGTGAACCTGGAGACCCCAAACTATCCAGGAAGATGTAGACAAATTCTGTAAAAAGTGGTGCGGCAGTCAGTTGTAAGACACAAAGGGTTTAAATGCCATATGTTTTACCTCTGTGCTGTATAACAGTCAAGTCAGTCCTGGAAGCAAGTTTGGCAGACCCACAATTAAAATCATTAAAATACCTCAGGGTGCAAGCACCTCTACCATACCCTAACAATTAATAATGCTGAACATGATTATAAAACAATGTCACAGCCACGGTGTGAACACAAAAGGATTTGAAGAGTGACTGCTGCAATCACACCTGCTGACAATCAGTCCCTCTTCCAGTTCCTGTTCAGTGTTGCCAGATTGGGCGGTTTTCCGCCCAATTGGGCTTCTTTTGTTTACGTCAGGCGGGGAAAAAATACATTGGGCGGGTGAATAAAATTTGGGCTGCTTTTGTCCACATTTGGCGGGTTTTTTAATATTGTAAAAACAGCTCTCTCTCTCTCTCTCTCTCAAATAAATAAATAAATAAATAGTTTAAATAAATAAATAATTGAGGTAGTTGTGGGCTATTCAATCGGCATGGCAACGTACCGGTCCATGACGTCAGTTCAGCACTGTAGCCGCGCTAAATATGAAGCGGGTGACCTAGCTAAGCAGCAGCATCATGCCGAAGTGGGGAAAATATAAGAAATGCTACAGGAACGAATGGGAGACAGACCCTGAACTTAAGACCTGGATCGCGGCTGTCACAGGAGACGACTCTAAAGCCCGTTGCAAGTATTGTAACACAGAAATAAGAGCTCAGCTTAATGATTTGAAAGAACATGGCGCCACAAAAAAACACAAGTCCCGCTGTGCGCCGAGTGTGAAATCTTTTGCTGTACCGGTGGGATCTGGTGTCGGACAAAACACAGTCAAAGATGACCAAAAACGCCGTGAACTTAGGATTGCAACCTACGTTGCCTGCCACACCTCCATTAATGCTGTTCAGGACTTGTCAGATATACTCCAAGAGGAGATGGGAGCATTCAAAATGCACAGAACAAAGTGTACAGCTGTTATCACATCTGTTCTGGCACCACATTTCAGAGAGGAGTTAAAGGCAGATATAGGAGAGTCTCCATATTCTCTCTATCTGGACGAAACAACCGATATATCGGTAAACAAGCTCCTCTGCATATGTGTGAAGTACCGATCACAGAAACACAACAGGTTTGTCAGTACTTACCTGGGACTTGTTAATCTTCTCACCGCTGATGCTCAAGGCATATCAGATGCTATTGTTTCTTTCCTGAGTGAATGTGGCCTGGACATTAAAAATATGGTGGGGATCGCAACAGACGGGGCAAGTGTCATGGTCAGAAAAAATCATTCCGTTTTCACACTCCTCAAACAAAAACAGCCTAGTTTACAGCTCATTCGCTGCGTTTGCCACTCATTGGATATAGTGGCTCATAAAGCAATGCAACTTCTTCCAAGCAACCTGGACTATATGATAAGAGAAACCTACAACTGGTTCGCACACTCAGCAAAGCGCCAGAGTGACTATAGCAGTGTCTACAAGACCATAAATGACGGTGGCTGTCCTCTGAAATTCATCTCCCCGAGCTCAACCCATTGGTTGGTGATCTCAGACTGTATCGAAAGAATCTTAGAGCAGGAAGATGCCCTCAAGCTACACTTCAGTTTGGTTTCAAGTGCCGAACACTGCTATGCAGCCAGACTTTTGAATGAAATGTACAGTGACAAATCAAACAGTCTGTACATGCACTTCCTCCGGCCCGTGTTGATGGAAATCAAAACTGTGAACAAATATTTCCAGCTGGAAACAGGAGATACGCTGGGTGTTTTTAGGGATCTTGACAGGCTGTACATGTCAACATTGAGGAGAATTGTGAAGCCCAGTGTATTACGCATGAACAACGACAGTCGTCTCAGGGAACTTGACCTTAAATCATCCAGCCTCTACCTCTCACACCAGGACGCGGACCTGGGCTCCTCATTCCAGCAGCAGCTGGATGCCAGCACATTAGCGCCGGAGCTGAAGGATAGAATTTCCGCGCGCTGTTTTGATTTTCTGAAAGAAGTGCTGGTGCAGTATCAAATGCGTCTTCCTGCATCAATGGAAATGCTCCGCAAACTGGAGCTTTTTTGTCCGACGCTGGTGATGTCAAAAATAGACAGGCCAGGAGTAAAAGACTTGCCCGCTGAGTTTTTCTCTTGTTCGGTGGACATCTTGGAGAGCCAGTGGAGAAACATCGCATTAGCCGGCTTCTCAAGTAATCGGGCCATTGACGCCTTTTGGCTGGAAGTTGAAGCATTTCAAGATGCTGGAGGAAACCAGTGTTTCAAAGATTTAGCACTGGGTGTAATCAGATTGCTCACTCTGCCAATATCAAATGCCCACGTTGAGAGAGCGTTTTCCCAAGTGACGCTGCTGAAGGATGACACCAGAAATCGCATGGGATTACGGCTCCTCTCCAGCCTCATGGATGTGCGCTCTGGCCTGAGCAGAAACGGACTGACCTCCGCCACTTTCAAACCTCCCCGACAGTTGTTGGCGAGGTTTGATTCATCCATGTATTAGCCAGCCGACCTGGCTTCCAGTGACTGTAAAAAGTTTTTCATTCTCAATGTTCAAGTTAATGGAAATTAAGACGCCGATTCTGCGTAAAAGGTGAGATGATTTTTTTTTTTATGTCACCTTATGTTATTTGCACTGTGACTGATCTGTAGCCCACTTATGGCATTTGCTCGTTTATTTTAAAACTCGTTTTTCGTGGTTGTGTGTTTTGAATCTCAATCAGCTGCTGTACGGCCAGGTCGTTCAGCACCACAGTTGTGGAAAGCAGCGAGGAGGAAAAGAGGGGGAGGGAGGGAGGGAGGGAGGGGAAAAAGAGAGGCTGGGAGATGCGCTCTGTGCATTTTTGTTTGTTTGTTTTGCAAGTAGTCCTCATACGGGTAATTTGTGATGTAAATAATTAAATATATTAGGCCTACACGGTTAAAAGTGCACCTTTTTACGTGCAGCTGTTATTATTACTAATCTGGGCCTGGCGCTAGGATGCCAGAGGTTCATCTTGCAATTTGTGTAGCCAATGGTTGATTTACTGCGCTCTTGTTGGTTGCATTAAACCTGTTAATCTATCATTTATGTGTGGCTATTTGATGCTATATGAAGCTCTGGATGTCTATGTGTTATGATTTTACGGATTTACACGAGTGTCTGGCAACTTCGTGGTTTGGGCTGGTTTTTATTGGATTGGGCGGGTTCTACGATGTGATTGGGCTGGAAACTGTCAATCTGATCTGGCAACACTGTTCCTGTTGCTTCTGATTGGTCTCTAGCCTCTGCTCTCTGCTGGGTCCTAGTGACCTACTGCAACAAACAGTTCAGCCACTGGGTTTTCAGGGTAGAAAACAGACTTGCAGACATATGTTGACCCAAACATTGTCAGTATCTTGAGCACAGTCTGTTTGACATTGGTGTATTTTTCCAATGGTCCCCTCCCTTAAAGCGATTGTAGTGGTATGAGGCCCCTCTGACTTATTAGCCAATCACTGTGCTTACCGAGGGGAGAAAAGTAGGCTGTGTCCCTCCTCCTGCTCTCTCGCTCCCGGGTCGTTGTATGTGCCGCTATCATCCGAGCACAGGTAAGCACATATTGCCGTGCTGTTTTGTGTATATTCGTCCGTGTTTCATTCAATTAAAACCGTCGTTCCCTAATAAATCTGGCGTCTTCACCGCGGTCGAGCCGATCGGTCGGGGCTGTGTTTATTGCTGCAACCAGAGCATTGGTGAGTGATGACATGCTTCTGTTGTTTGCTGCTGTAGCCAGGGGCTAAGCTCCTCTTCCACTCCTCTCCCTCTAACAGTCTGGTTGTGTGCTGGTTGTGTGCTGCATGGTGGCTGTCTTCTCTGCCACACCTGACTTCTTCACGCCTCTCCCTCTTTGGAAGAGATGCCAATGCACCCGGACTCATAACTCGAACTGTAACGCTAAGGCTAGCGCTAAAGCTAACACTAAGGCTAACGCCAACGCCAAGTGTAAACACAGCTGATTAATCACGGCAGTTTCCTCTTGTAGACGTCCTTAGCCTTTCTGATCGCCTGCTTAGAATAGAATAGAATGCCTTTATTGTCATTATACAAGTTGTACAACGAGATTTACTTGACTTCACCTTGAAAGTGCATACAGCTAACAACGAAGAACAATAACAACAACAACAACAACAACCAGTGTATGGGTCAAGGACATTAAAAAGAAAAAGTGACCCTAGTTAACGTGAGGTGGGTTTTCAGTTGCAGCGTACTACATTAAAGGATATACAGCCATCATTCTTATTGCACAATATGAAATAGCAGGTCTGTATCAGGGTTTAAATATAAAAAGTGCATTTCTATGAGACGTGACCCATAGCAGGGTATAAAAAATAATAAATAAGACTATTTCCACAGTGTGAAGTGTATTTTTTTTTTTTTTAACAGTATATGAAATATAGAAATATAAATATCACAGTGTGAGATATGATTTTAGCAGCATATAGAATATAAATATCACAGAGTGAAATGTAATTTTGCAGTATATAAAAATAGAAATATAAACATTTACACAGTATGAAAGTGATTTTAGCAGGGTACCATTTAAAAATACAGATATTGCACAGTTGGAATGTAATTTAAGCAGGATAAAAATCTGTATATACAATATAAGTAGTGCACAGTATATAAGTATTGCATAGTGTGGAGTAAATTATTAAATAAATAAGCATTTCAGCATGAAATGTAGAGTATTGCACATGCCAGAATGTGTGAGAGTATGTGGTAGAGGTAGGATGGTCAGTGCATGTCCATGTTCAGTGTGGTTATGGCTCTGGGGAAGAAGCTGTCCTTAAGTCTATTTGTCCGAGCTCGGACACACCTGTAGCGTCTGCCAGAGGGCAGCATGTCGAACAGATGAAAGCCGGGGTGGGAACTGTCCTTAACAATGTTCCTCGCTCTGTTCAGGCAGCGAGAGTGGTAAATGTCCTTTAGGGAGGGGAGAGTGCAGCCGATGATCCTCTGTGCTGCGTTGATGACTCTCTGAAGACCCTTCCTGTCTGCTTCAGTGCAGCTGGCGTACCACACTGTGATGCAGTACAGCAGCAGGCTCTTCTATGGAAGAGCGGTAGAAGTTCACCAGCAGCTTCTCATCCAGGTTGTTTTTCCTGAGCACTCTCAGGAAGTGCAGGCGTTGTTGGGCCTTCTTGGTGATCTCCGTGATGTTCGGGGTCCAGGAGAGGTCAGCCGAGATGACGGTGCCCAGGAACTTGAAGGTCTGGACCCTCTCTACACAGACACCGTTGATGTAGAGGGGAGCTGGGTCTGCGCGGTGCCTCCTGAAGTCGATGACGATTTCCTTTGTCTTTGTGGCATTCAGTGCCAGGTTGTTCGCTGAACACCACGTTGTCAACTTTAGGATCTCATCCCTGTAAGCAGACTCATCTCCCCCTGAGATTAGTCCAACCACAGTGGTGTCGTCTGCAAACTTGACGATGGTGTTGCCAAGGTGGGTTGGGCTACAGTCATGGGTGTAGAGGGAGTACAGTAGTGGGCTCAGCACACACCCCTGTGGAGAGCCGGTGCTGAGTGTGCGGGTGGAGGAGATGTGGTTACCAAGTTTAACAGTCTGTGGACGGTTCGTGAGGAAGTCTTTTATCCATGAACAGGTGTGTGGGTGGAGGCCTAAATCCACAAGTTTACTGACCAGAATGTCCGGGATGATTGTGTTGAAGGCTGAGCTGTAATCGATGAAGAGTAGCCTCACATAGCTCCCCTGGTGTTCCAGGTGGCTCAGCGCAGTGTGGAGAGCTATGGCTATGGCATCCTCCGTGGATCTGTTTGCTCTATAAGCAAACTGATGTGGATCGAAGGTCTGAGGAAGGCTGTCTTTGATGTGGTGAAGAACCAGCCTCTCAAAGCACTTCATGATGACCGGTGTTAGGGCGACTGGGCGGTAGTCGTTGAGGCTGTCTGTGGATGATTTCTTTGGCACGGGGATGATTGTAGCTGTCTTCAGGCAGGATGGGATGGTGGCTTGAGACAGGGAACGGTTGAAGATGCAGGTGAAAACTTGTGAGAGCTGGTCTGCACAGGCTTTGAGCACCTTCCCTGGTATCCCGTCCGGGCCAGCTGCCTTCCTTGGGTTTACTGCTCTTAGCACCCGTCTCACTTCAGAATCCTGTACAGTCAGTGTGACGGTGCTGGGTGCTGGTGGCTGCGGAGGTGGTGAGGCTGTATGGGGCTCAGTTTTCTCAAATCTTGCGAAGAAGCAGTTCAGCTCCTCTGCCAGCGAGGCGTCTGGGTTCCCAGGTGTGATGTTACAGCCCCTGAAGTTTGTGATATGCTGTATGCCTTGCCACACCTGTCGCGGGTTGTTATCAGAGAGGTGGTCCTCTATCCTCTTCTTGTAGGCCGACTTAGCATCCTTGATTCCTCTCTTCAGGTCTGCTCTGGAGGCACTGTACAGTTCCCTGTCACCTGACTTGAAGGCAGCGTCACGCTTCCTGAGCAGCATTCGGACCTGGCTGGTCATCCAGGGTTTCTGGTTGGGAAAAACCCTGATGCTCTTTTCCACAGTGACGTTCCCAATGCAGTACCTGATGTATGACAGTACTGCTTCTGTGTGCTCTGCCAGGTCCTGGTGTTCAAATACCTCCCACTGAGTGTTCGCATAACAGTCCTGTAGCTGAGAGAGTGCATCGTCCGGCCAGGTTGTAACAGTCTTTTTGAGAGGTGTAGTTCTCCTCCTGAGAGGGGTGTATGCCGGGGTAAGGAGCAGAGAGAGGTGATCTGACTGGCCTAGATGAGGTTGTGGTATGGCTCTGTATGCATGCTTGATGTTAGAATAGACATGATCCAGTGTGTTTGCACCCCTGGTTGGACACTTAACGTGCTGAAAAAATTTCGGAAGAACCGTCTTAAGGTTCGCCTGATTAAAATCCCCAGCTATAATGTGAACTCCGTGTGGGTGCGCGCGCAGCTGTGTATTTATTGTTTTTAGCAGGCTAGCGAGAGCTATGCTAACGTTAGCATCCGGAGGTATGTATACAGCTGTAACTATCACTACTGTTAGCTCTCTGGGTAAATAATGTGGTCTGCATTTAACTGACATGTATTCTATGTCCGGGGAACAGTGTTTATCTATGATTTTGCTATTGTTTGACCAGTCATTATGTACGTAAATGCAAAGACCTCCTCCTCTGCTCTTACCGGAGTCTTGGTTTCTGTCCCAGCGGTGGAGAGAGCGGCTAGCTAGCTCTACTGCGGCGTCGGGGATCCGCGGGTGAAGCCAGGTTTCGGTTATAATCACAACACAGCAGTTCTTAACATAGCGATTCCCAGCCAACTGTAGTTCCAGCTCGTCCATCTTGTGAACCATAGATCTCGCGTTTGTGAGGAACAAGCTGGGTAGGGGAGGCTTGTGTGGCTGTGTCCTGAGTTTCACCAACAGGCCTGACCGGCGTCCTCGCTTCTGCTTTCTCTCCCTCCGCCGTCTCCGACGCCTGCCGGACCCGATAACAATCCACGGAGAGCCCGGTTGCCTCGCGACGTCGTCGGGTATATTGTGAGTTCGTTGAAAGTCACTTGTGGTGGGTAACTTATGCCTAAAACCAACGTCGAGTAAGTCCTGACGGCTATAGCAGCGATTTGAACACGTACTTACGAAAAACACGAACGAAAAACACAGAAAATAGCACAAAAAGGGAGAGCCGTGAGCCGCTGCGTCCGTGCGCGCCGCCATCTTGGATCGATGGACTTCTTTCAGCTCCTCTCTTCTCCCTGAAGGAAACACCCTCTTCTTCTTCCTCAGCAGGACTTGAAGTTGAGGGGTCACCCATGGTTTGGTGTTACATTACATTACATGTCATTTAGCAGACGCTTTTATCCAAAGCGACTTACAAAAGTGCATTTAAACATTTGGGTACAAATAAGAGCTAGAAGTAAGTAAGAGCTTCAAGTAGAACAAACTATGAAGTGCTAGTCATAAGTGCGATGTACAAGTTTTTTTTTGTACAAGGTTTTGATCATGTCCTGGATGTAGGCTGGACCGGATCCGTTTGTAGCATGGAACGCCAGCACTAGAGTCTTGAAGCGGATGCGAGCAGCTCTGTGAGTTGGTGGAGAAGGAGCAAGTGAGAGAGAAAGAGATGCAAGAAGAAGAAGTAGATCAGATGACTTCTCTGACTGGATGTTGAAGTCACCAAGAAGAACAAGTGGTGGACCATTTTCAGGGATGTTTGAGAGGAGGACATCTAGTTCCTCCAAGAAGTGTCCCAATGGGCCTGGTGGACGGTAGATGACAACAATGATGAGTTTTACTGGGTGAGTTATAGTTACAGCATGAAATTCAAACGACTGTGAAGAGAAGTGAGGCAGTGGGAAAAGAGTGAAAGTCCAGTTGGGGTTGATAAGCAGACCTGTCCCGCCACCTCTTCCAGTGGATCTGGGTGTGTGGGAGAAGGAGTGGGCAGAGGAGAGAGTCGCAGGGGTGGCTGTGTTGGGGGGTGTTATCCAAGTCTCTGTGAGAGCAAGGAAGTCCAGACATTGCTCAGTAGCAAAGCCAGAGATGAACTCAGTCTTGCGGGTAGCTGACTGGCAGTTCCACAGGCCCCCTGCAACAAGGTGTTGGATGTGTGTGGAGCGGGTGGGATAGATAAGTGAGGAAAGGTTACGGTGGTGCTGTGAGTGATTGTGAGGTTTGTAATATTTATGAGAAGAGACATGAACAGGAATGGAGAAAACGCACATATGTGAAAAGTAGAAAACAGTTGTAGCCACATTAGCCTCCTTGTTAGACTCCGGTTTAGACTCCTTTGTCTTTGTCTTCCTGAGTCTTGACTCCGGTTTAGACTCCTTTGTCTTTGTCTTCCTGAGTCTTCGTCTGAAGAGTCTGCCGCTGAAGCTGCCGCTTCAAAGTGAGTGCTGCTTTTTAAAAGACACCTGATTAGGTGCTGATTAACTGCAGCTGAGTGGCCACTCCCTCTAGCCAATGACACTTCAGTGAAGCTGATTAGAGGCTGATTGGTTACATTACAAACTTAAAGTTCCCATAGTCCAGAAGTGCCAATTAACGCTGCATTTTTGTGTGTATCTGCATCATTACCTCGTTTATGAAGCCCTAGAAGTTCATAACAATCAGTTCAGCCACTGCTGAGAGCTCAGGTTTGATTGTTTTCCTGAACTTTACGAAGCGGAACGGCACGTTGATTAGTTACGTAACTGGCGAATTTCACCACTCCTCTAAACAGCAGCGCCTACTAGTCCGGGCACTAGAGTCCGGGCACATTCGGTGACGTACTTTCAACCGTAGAAGAAGAAGAACTAAACACAAACCTCGGGCAATATAAAGCAGGACACAGCACTAGTGATGGGAAGTTCGACTCTTCTTACTGACTCGGATCTTTTACTCTCAGACAGTAAATTGAACTAATCTTTTTTTGAGTCATTTCGTTAATTTCGTTCATTTGTATCCCTCTTGTGGGCGTTGTAAAAAAAGACTGCGGTTCTCAAACACTTAACATGGTTTGCTTCAGCTGACAAAGTATAATAAACAAAATACCACAAGCAATTCAAACCATATGAAAACCTAGGAAAGCAAATACACACCACAATAACGTGACTTGTGTCCTGTATCCTCTCTGCCATTGTTGTTTAACAGCACAACAGTGACTAGGTAGCTGTCACATGACCTGAGGACGGACGCTCGCTCAGTTGAGTGAATCCTGAACTAATCATTTCTGTTTCCTGTTCTGCTGACTGAACGTATGCAGCTGCCTGCCATCATGTGGTGAAGGAAGGTACTGCATGAAAATGAACAAATCACTCACTGAGATGACTCATTACTCCTGAGTCATATAAAAGATTAGTTCATTTTGAACGAAACATTCACGAACGACACTTCACTACACAGCACCAAACTTCACCTGAAGGAGCAGTGCCAACAATACGTATATTACAATATTTACAAACCGTAAAACTGTCTTTGTGTGCTTGTTCTGTTGTTTAGCATTAGCGATAGTCGGCTACAGGCTAAGCTACGCGCTGATGTTTTATTTGCATTTTAAAAATAACAGTAATAATGCCAATACTTTTTGCCTGAAATTTACAATTATTCCATTCCAGTAAATTGTTTTAACAATATACTTATCACATTATTTTGTGATACTGAAATGTTTTTAGTTTCCTGGGACAAACTACAAAGATTTATGAATCTGAAGGATCTGGTCTCCTTTCACAGTGTTGAAATGACTTAGCGACTACTACTCTGCACTTCAATTGATTGAAAAAATGCTAATTGTGTGGTTTCTACTGTATTTTGAATATTTTAAGTAGATATATAATGTATATTTTATTATTGTTTCATTGTATTGTGTATGTTTTATGCTTGAATGGTTATAGTCATACTAAATTATATTTATATGTCTTGGCAGGACATTCTTGCAAGAGGTTTTTAATTTCATTGAGTTTTATTCCTGGTTAAATAAAAAATAACAGTCAATCTTCCTGTCTTTGTCTCACTCTCTCATTATCTCCCATCTTTATTTCTCCTCCGTCTGTTTCATCCACTTCTCATTTGCAGACCATCTGAAATGCACACACACACACACTTCTCCCTCACTTTCAGTAATTCCTGCGTTGCCTCTCTTTTGCTCGCCCTAATCCAGCTCTGACCTCAATCCGGTGATGTAACGGCCCATGTGATGCAGAAAGAAAGAAAGAAAGAAAGAAAGAAAGAAAGAAAGAAAGAAAGGTGTGGCAGGGGTGCAGGGGACATAATATATAGTGTGGGAACATGGTCTAATCCCTGATGGTGGAGCTGATGGGGCCAGGGGTACCTCCACACACACATTGTCAGCATGTTTGTTTTATCTGTGATTCCATCTGCCAACAACAAACACATCCAACATTCTGTTTGTGACACCCAGTCACATATTTACAGTGAGGCATGTGCTTTTCTATAATCTACACACCTTACAGTTGTTGTGAAAGGGTTTTATAGCCTGAATTTTATATATGCTGCAACATAGGGATGCAGTGGTTGATCATCGTTGCCTCACAGTATATTAAGGTCACAACTTTGAATCATAGTTTGAATGTGGGGCGACTCTTTCTCCATGTTCTCCTCATCTGTTTTACTCCAGATATCTCACTAGTAAGCCCAAGAAAATGGTCTGTATCTATAGAGTGTTTTTCTAGTGTTGATGACCACGCACAGCTGCTTTCCCCTTCCTGTTTTAATATCTTTGTGAATACAGAGAGCACTGTTGTTTATGTTTTAAAGTTTTTTGCCAAAGTCATAATTATAAGATACTCATAATAAAAGTCATAATATTTTTTAATATAAAAAATATATATTTTTTTTAATTAATAACATAATTAATTGTAAATTAGTATCTCATAGGACTTAGGTGTGCCTTTGTTTCCCCTTCCCGTCTTTGTCCACTATGTGAAGCACAGTGTGAGCGGCACCTTGTTAGACAGCTTTCACTACCAGACCACACCTCCTAACTGCCCACCACTCTTCCTCTCCTTCACTCAGCTGTCACCCCACAGTTTTGGGTATCGGGTTGAACAAACACTGGATGAGTTTGAACAGAAAAACAACTTTCACTGGTCTTGAACAAAACAGGTTTCCCAAAAAGCACAAGGCAACAAAAGATACACAAAATACAAGCGGTCAAATGTACTAGTCAGTGATCTTAAATATGGACAAGGATGTTTACTGTTCTGGCAACAGACACAGGAAACATGCAGGCTACATACACAGGTGGAGGAATAATGATCCAAACAGGGGTTAACTCGATTATTGTTTGTGGAAGTCACTTTGGTTGTTGCCAGGACTGGGCAGAGTTTAGAGCACATTCGTTTAGGGGCACTGTTCCCATGTGTATTTTGGTTTTTATTGGATAGTATTAGTAAGTGAGGCTTTCCTTTCCTTTTTGTCCTATTTATTTATTGATTTGAACAGCATTCACTTGCCCTTTGTTTCCCGTTAGAACCTCACCTCCTGTTGTTTGTTGAAACAATTTGAAATGATATTTAATAAATACTTCTAGTTTTATGTTACTTCCCTCAAATCTCCCAGTTGGACACGGGTCCGCCATTAAACGTGGGGACTCCAAACGAACTCTCCAGCACTCCTTCCCCCTGCACATTGACTTTTACTGCATTCCTGACTTCTGGGTCCAGTCCCTGTTGTTACCATAACAAATACAATACAAAGTCTTACACCGAAAACACTTCACAGGATAAAGGATGTTCAGAATGGGGCTCTCACAATCAAATACCTGTTCAAACTGCAACAAACACACAGCAGATCTCTACTCGGGACCAAAGTCCTGAAAATGACCACAACAGGTGACACTATCATCACATTACACTAGGTGAATGGGACTTTTTCTTCCCTTTATACATATCCTCATACATTTCTACCAGATGAATCTTCATATTAAGAGAAATACTTTTTGTATTACACTTTGTCTAAAAAATAAAATGAAATATGCAAATGAGGCAATATCTCATAAAATATGCATACATGTAAACCCTTGAAGCTACAGATTTTCGGAGGTGATCACAATGTTCACAGTGATCATGATTATACGCTCATAGAAGAGTGTAAACATTCTGATTTAATATAAAGAAAATGGCTAAAAAAGCAGTCAACCTATTACATACAACTAGGAAAATACAGGAATTTCCTACCTGTTCTAAATAATTGTCTCCTCCCACTCGTTTTTTTTTCCAACAAAAGTTTACTTGGCAGCCATAGTGACGTGAGGTCCTAGCAGAGCACATAGTTGGTGTCTATTGTAGCTAGCTAACTACAGTTTGTTAGCTATCAAGCTGCTAGTGTTTTGTTTTGATGTCACATCTTGTGATCACATAGTCTCAGACAAGTTGATGCAGTTACAGTGTCTTCATGCCTCACATTACTACTATTTGAAACCTTATGTTACAAAATTCCAAAAGATCTGGAGAACTTCTCCATCCAGTGTCACATCGATAATACTTCATTGGACTGAGCTACAGCGGGAAACGTGGTAAAATAAGCTTTAATTCATTCATTTCAATTTATCTCTGGATTATGGCGGTTAAAAAATAGAGAAGTGACATGCCATTTTGTTTTAGGTGGGAAATGTTTTATGGTAGGAAAAATGAAATCTAGCTTTTTTGAGCAACCTAATAGTTGTATAATTGTTTATCTTCTGGATGAGGTACCTCTCACTGCTCCTTGTGCTACACCTACACTGATCAATCTCAACAAGTGCATCCTATGCCAGAAGCAGAAGCAATCTCAGTACCTCTGTAGTGGTGAAATTGACAGGGGTGTTGTTTCACTTGTCAAACAAACAAAGATCAGTGACACTCGAAAGGTTTTTCAACTGACAGTGCAAGAGCAAGATATCATAAAATACTACAGCAAATACTGCTACAGAACATTTCAAAGGGATATGGCTAAGGCTGATGGCACAATCCAACTATTAGAACAATCTGAGCCATCTCAGCAGAGACCTATTAATGATCCAACTGAACGACAAAGTGAGATTTAAGACCAGTGCAACTTAACATGTATCTTTTGTGGTTCAGATTGCAAAACAGTTAAACAGAAGAAAATACACACATTGTTCAGAATACAGACGGCCCAGAAACTACTAAATACAGCCATGTTGTTCAAGGACCATGTGTATACCCAAACAGTGGTAATGTCGAGGTAGATGATGTATTTGCGGCTGAGTTCCAATATTATGACCCTTGTCGTAAAGCCTATTTCAATAAGTATAATGCCAAAAATGAGGACAAACTGAAAAACCATGAAAAGGAGGATTCAATAACAGCTGAAGACAATTCCTTGAAGACTAGATTTTTAGGTCTTGGACTTGATTTGAGAAAAACAGCATACAGTCTGACGTCCATCAGAGACAGAGCTGCAAAGCATCAAGCTGTATGGGGACAATGTCTGCTTTACATACCCAAGTAACAAACACACATCTCAGATGGTTCTTTCCACCAACAGTTCTCCAGAGGTCTTGGTCGAGTCCCTGAGAGTTTACCTGTGGCAACTGAGCTGGCGCAGGGGTTGAAGGAATACAGCTTTGGACTAGTGATGGGAAGTTTGACTCTACTTACTGACTCGGATTTTTTACTCTCGGACAGTAAATTGAACTAATCTTTTTTTGAGTCATTTCGTTCATATCGTTCATTTTTACAACGGTTGGCGCTGTATCCCTCTTGTGGGCGTTGTAAAAAAAGACCGCGGTTCTCAAACACTTAACATGGTTTGCTTCAGCTGACAAAGTATAATAAACAAAATGCCACAACCTATTCAAACCATATGAAATACACACCACAATTAAGTGACTTGTGTCCTGTATCCTCTCTGTCATTGTTGTTTAACAGCACGACAGTGACTAGGTAGCTGTCACGTGACCTGAGGATGGACGCTAGCTCAGTTGAGTGAATCCTGAACTAATCATTTCTGTTTCCTTTCCTGCTGAGCTTATGCAGCTGTCTGCCATGTGGCGAAGGAAGGTACTGCATGAAAATGAACGAGTCACTCACTGAGATGACTCATTACTCCCGAGTCATATAAAAGATTAGTTCATTTTGAATGAAACGTTCACAAACGACACATCACTACTTTGGACTACAGAAGAGCTTCTGTGAACCACAAGACCTCCAACTGTCCAATGACCCGACCACAAAGATGGCAAGATTTTTTCTTTATGTTTAAGGGGAAAACAACCTAGGTAAGGAACCAACACTTTCCATGTAATGGTGGCTCAAGGAGTGCACAGTCTGACAAAATCAACAGAGCTGCTGACTGCTCTTAACCATCACAGAGTGTGTGAGCTACAACACAGTCAAGAGGATTGATGTGCAATGTATTATCAGTACAGCAGGTAACAACACAGTGCCTCTCTGTGTTTGCCAACTCAGTTGAAAAATCTGATTTTAAAAGTTACTAAGCAGATGACAATGTAATGTCAAATTACAGACTTAAGAAATACTCCAGCATGGATACCAGATGTAATTATTTACCTCCACCACTGATTCATTTACAGCCTTGATAGAGTAAAGTAATGCTGCATTAAACGTACAGGTAGAAGTAGGACATGTGCACTTCTTATAACAATTCCCATTCATTCGCACCCCCCCCACACACACACACAACATCCACACTGAACATCTACGGAAACACAATTAAAAATTTCAAACCAGAATTCTTACACTACATGGTCATTGTAAACATTGTGATCACCTCAGAAAATCTGTAGCTTCAAGAGTTTATATGTATGCATAATGAGATATTGCCTCATTTGCATATTTTATTGTATTATTAAGACAAAGTGTAAGAGGAAAAAGTATTTCTCTTAATATGAAGATTAAACTGGTAGAAATGTATAAGGATATCTATAAAGGGGAAGTACCTGTAGCAGAGAGAACAAGACACACATACAAGTAGAAATGTTCTTTAAGTGGAACTACTAAAGTATTCAACATGTTTTGTACTTAAGTATTGCAAGTCGTTTATTTTAAAATCTACTACTTCAGTACTGAAAGTCAAAGTAGAAGTATTGTGTTACATAGTTATTAAGTTACCATGACATGTTTCTTCAGATTCAAAGTTTCAGATTTTGAAGGCCATTATTTCATCTTTCAGGAGGCAGTGGAGACATTTCATTCCACATGAACGCTCTTTTACGCCCACAAATGAAAACATAGGCTCGAAGTAGAGCCAGGGCTGCTCTCCTTCCTCAACACCATCAATCCAAGAAGTTGAAGGTGTTGAAGGTGGCGTTTGTGGTTCTTCTTCTTCTGAAGTGTTCTCCATGCAGGCCGCAGCAGCAGAGTGGAAGCACACACTGTCTGATCAATGATGAACCAGCTTCATCAAACCTGGACACAAGAGATCATGGAAAATGTATTTGAGTCAAAGTATCAAATCATCGAAAACATGTAGTGAAGTAAGAGAAAAAAATACCAGGAAAGTACAGATACAGCATTTTAGTACTTCAGTACAGTAGTGAAGTAGTTCTACTTTGTTACGATACATCGCTGACCTGTAGTGTGATAACAGTGTCATTTATTAGTAGAGTAGAGATTTTGGCACACGCCACGTTGTTCAGTGAGGTCATATTAGTCTATAACAGTAAATGAAGTGTCTTGCATTCTCTGTGGTTACCCTCTTCTTGTTTTGGGAGTTTGTTTGGTTTATTTGTTTTATGATAACGTTTATTTTCTTTCCTTAGTCGCCCTGGCGTTCCTCATTGTATACATTATAATGTATACTTGTTTAAATAAAGCTTAAGTTAAAAAGAAAAAGCTCATGCTGGTTTAACATCTTCTTCACTGTTTCTGCTGAAGCAGTGTTACAGTGCCACCTTCAGGCCTGGTGCATGTACTACAGCATTTAGAGTCGTTTTCTGTATGGATGAATACATTTCCTGAAACAAAGCGTGTTTTCGGAAAACTTTTTTTCCACAATGTCAATTTAAAGGTTCCCTCCCACTACTCAGTGTGAACGTCTGAACCTGAACATTAACCCTCATCCAACTTCTCTCCCCTGACTTACTTGCTTGGTTCAGTGTTCAGTTGTATGAAGTCCTGACATAGACACATAGAGACACATTGTAACTGACTGATGGAGGCAGCAGTGATGTGTCATACACACACACACACATATGTGTTTATATATATATATATATATATATATATACATATATATATATACAATCATGATTTTCTGCATCGAGGACAGTGAGCCATTTACAAAAGGATGGTGAGATGGCGATATTGTATAATTAAAAGATATAATATGAACAATGTCAGGGTTCAAATATTTTCATAATGATGAGACATCACTTAGTCGTATTTACATCAGCCATACTCATACTCTCATATTCTCATACCCTAATACTCATATTCATACTCTCTTCAAATCTAGGTTATGGACCGTTTCATGTTGTCACATGATTCACTTTACTGTCTCTGCTATAACAGATCGAAATGAGCTGACTGAGGAAGGAAATATTCATCAGCCACTGAGTTGTCTTTTGTTTTTTCATTTTCATATCATTTCCAGAGGTTGGTTAACCATAACTACTACTGGCCTAACCAAACCTCATCCTAACCATACCACATGTTTTCATCCTAAAATGTAATAACTTACAGACAATTCCCCATAATGTGACTGTGTGAACAGATGTAGGTCTCTCCTGGAACACACACACTAATCTGTAGTCAACCTTTCAACCTGCCCCCGACCCTACTCTTCTACATCAGCATGTCCACCTCTCTCTCTCCCTCCCTCCCTCCCCCCGTCTCTCATCACTCACACTCCACCCGTCTCCCCCCTCCAATCCCAACACTGTGTTAATCTGGAGCTGGTCTGACGGTCAGCACTTTAAGCGGCAGACAGACAGATTGGCTGTAATCCCCTGAGTGCCACAGATGGAGCAGCACTGTGCAGACCTTGTGGAAGGTGAACGCACACTCATGTACACACACACACATACTGAGACACACACCAGAGTGCTGATTCACATCATCACATGATCTGCAGCACCTTCACTTCACTACACTGTGTTTCAGATGAACACATTGAAGGTTCAGCTGACTCCTTCTCCCTCAACTCTGCCACAGACACCTTCCTCTCTACTCTGTCCTCCTCTCTTGACTCTCTCTGTCCTCTTACTTCCCGGCGGGTTCGTAAGTCCTCCCCAGCCCCGTGGTTGTCGGACTCAGCGCTGAGAGAGCCATGATATGGGCAGCAGAAAGGAAATGGAAGAAAATCAAAACACCCTGACGACCTGCTTTCCTATCACTCTCTTCTCTCCACCTTCACTGCCTCTATCTCTGCAGCCAAACAATCTTTCTATCAGACTAAAATTCAATCCTCTCGTTCTATCCCCAAAAAACTTTTCTCTATCTTCTCTAACCTTCTTGATCCCCCCACCCCCTCCTCCTTCCTCCCTTCTACCAATTCACTTTGTCAACTACTTCACAAAAAAGGTAGATGACATTCGCTCTTCTTTCTCAACTCCACCTCCTTATCTCACCACTCTACCAACCACACATTCAGCTCCTTCTCTATCCTCTTTCACCCCTCTATCTCAGAATCAAGTTCTTTCCCTAATAACCTCTGCCCACCCCACCTCCTGCCCCCTTGACCCCCTTCTCAACTTCTTCAGTCAATTGCTTCTGATCTTCTTCCTTTCCTCACCCACCTCATTGACACATCTCTATCATCTGGTTGCATTCCGGACTCTCTTAAAGGAGACATATTATACCCTATTTCCCCAATTAAAATAGTTCCCTGGTGTCCTAATGAACAATTCAGTGACATGCCTTGGTCAAAATACCATAAGGATGAAGCACCATAGCAGTTCAATAACCCTGCTAAACCCGCCCCTTTCAGAAAGCTTGGTTTTGTGCATGGTCCCTTTATATGCAAATGAGACACAGGCAAAAACACACCCACTTCTTCCAGGGTGTTTCTTTGTATGTCGGTGAAATACAGTCGCTGATTAAATACAGCGACCGCTGGCCGCAGTCTGATGTGAAGTGGTTCGAACACACGAACACACGTTTGCTGACTTTATCCGGCACATTAGCTTCATATATAAAATCCTCCACACTTTGGCGACTGGTAGGGCCTCCAGAGTCCCAAATATAAGTATTGAAATGGTTAAAAAGTTGATTTGCATAATATGTCCCCTTTAAAGAGGCCCCCACCCTTGACCCGTCTGAAGTAAATAACTACAGACCTGTCTCTCTTCTTCCTTTTTTTTCCAAAACTCTGGAGCTGTCTTTAATCAACTCTCCTCCTATCTTCACTGGAACAACGTTCTCGATCCTCTTCAGTCTGGTTTTAAAGCAGGTCACTCGACCGAAACTGCACTTCTTGCTGTCACTGAGTCAGGGCTGCCTCTCTCTCCTCTGTGCTCATCCTCTTGGACCTTTCTGCAGCTTTTGACACAGTTAGGGTCTGTGTCGGAACCCTGTCCTAGCTACTGGGGTCCCTCAGGGTTCTGTCTTGGGCCCTCTCCTCTTCTCTCTATACACCAACTCTCTTGGTTCGGTTATTCTCTCTCATGGTTTTACCTATCACAGCTACGCCGATGACACCCAACTCATTCTCTCTTTTCCCAGCTCCAACACACAGGTAGCAGAATGGATCTCCACTTGTCTGACCGACATCTCTCAGTGGATGTCTGACCATCACCTGAAACTCAGTCTCGACAAGACTGAGTTTCTTTTTCTCCCAGGAAAGGGCTCTCCCACCACAGACCTAACCATCACCCTCGACAACTCTGTGGTAACTCCTTCTCATGTGATAGATGGATTATCTTTAATAAGAGGTCATAAAAGATCATAAAATCAAGAGCGTTCATCGTTTAGTTTAGCCTCAGGAAAGACGATCAGTGATCGATTACTTTTGCCTGCTAAGGCCGGAAGGGGGAGCGCTCCGCACGATGCCTCATTCTCGGTAAAGCTGCCGGAGAGGAAACATCGTCGGAGTGATGTCGTATGTTTAAATCCCCTGTCCAGGTATGAGAAGTGACATTTGTGTGTTTAACTACTGAATAACTTAGTTTTGTAATTCTGTTTGTGTTTTGGGTGTTTTGGGAAGCTGTGCCTTCATGTTTGTGTTTTGGTCGGGTTTGCCAGTCTAAAGTGACATCTAGTGGCCAGAGATGAGAGGTTCTCGTGATGCTTGCATGCACATATAGTTTAATAAAGAGTTATTATTATATATTAGTTCTATAGAGTTTTATATAGATAAATTAGTGTTAAGATAATGTTTTGTTTATTATTTAAGGAACTGTTTTTGTGAATGTCCACCTTGCTGTATTATTGTAATGTTTTTTATTTTATTATTTTGTGTACTTAATTGTAAATATTTAAGAAATAAAACTGAGATTCTCGGTAAAGCTGCCGGAGAGGAAACATCGTCGGAGTGATGTCGTATGTTTAAATCCCCTGTCCAGGCTGTAACATTTTGGAGGCACCGCTGGGATGAATGTGACGAGGGCCAGCTGTCAAAGATAGAGGTCCCGACCATCATTCAATCCTTTACACATCTACAGCCAGAGTGGACGAGCGTGTGGTGGTTCAACATCTGCGGAAAGAGACTTGCATGCAGTTTGGGGTTAACCACGGGTGCCAGAAGAGCTGCATTGTCCATTTTGCAGAGAAGTAACTTCACCAATATCATCCACGGGTCCGTGAGTGAAATGGCTTCTTCAGAGATGGAGGACTTGAAACTTAAAGTTGGTGGTGCTCTGTACACATTATCAAAATATAATCTGATTGAAGTTTGTGATTTTCTATGTATTGCTGGTTTGGCCTTTGAAAATGTGTCAGGCAAAAGTCGTTCCTCCCTCATCGCATATATCACAATGCATTTAGAGAGAGAAGAGTTAACCGAACTTGAGGATCAGGGCATGGCAGAGCTACTGACACTAAACGATAAAATTGTCGAGCTGCAACAGGTTGTTAAAGCACAAGAAGAAGCAACTTTAAGTAAGAAACAGGCAGATTATGTGGAAGAGGAGGCTGCTCAGCCTTCAGAGGAAGGCCGGTTAGAAAAAGAAATACAATCCTTACAGCTAGCATTGGCGTTATCACTGCAGGAGAAAGCAAAGCAAACTAGAGAAACAAAAAAATCTGTCAATGGGGAAAGTAATCGTGTCAGCCATGATCATGTCTCCGCTCAGCAGACCCCCCAGCCACGGATCTCTTTGCAGTGGGGAAGAGAATTCAAAATATCAGGTCAGATTGGTGAGCCTGGGCAAAAGGATAAACTCACCTTTTCTAGTCTTGCACACCAGATCGAGCAAGGCAACAGTAAGGGAAACGGAGATAGTTGATGCAGTAATACGGGCAATAGCACCAGGTTTACAACTCCGTAGCTATCTGGAGGGTAAAACCAACCTCACCTTACCTATATTGAGGATGATTCTGAGATCCCACTACCAAGAAAAAGGCGCAACAGAACTGTACAAGCAACTCACCTCAGAGGTCCAAAGTAACAAAGAAACTCCGCAAAATTTCCTGATACGTGCTTTAGATTTGAGACAAAAGATTCTGTTTGCATCACAAGAAGCAGAATCTGGACTAAGATATGATCCTGTCCTGGTGCAAAGTATGTTTCTCCATACTGTTTTAACAGACCTGCAAAGTGAAAGTATTAGGAGCGATCTCCAGCCGTACCTGCAACAAACAACAACAAGTGACGAGGTGCTCCTTGAGAAAGTCAATATTGCCTGTGCCAATGAAACAGAAAGACAAAACAAAAAGAAACTACTTACCCAACAGCGGCCAACCACTGTGCAATCAGTTCTGTCTACTGACCCACCTGTCGATAAAAAATGTAAAAACATAAATTCTGAATGCTCAAGTAAAATTCAGTCAGATGTTTTAAATGAACTGAAAGAAATGCGCTCTGACATGGCCACATTGAAAAACCTAAGTGCCGAGGTTGCACAAATTAGAGAATCAATTCAACAGCCTAACTCAACACAGACACCGTATCTAACCACACCTGTAGTGCAGGAATGTGCCCCACCTTCTCAGTTCCAGTATCCACCACAGAGCTACTGGTCTCCCCGAGGACTGGAACGAAGAGGAGAGACAGGCCCATATCAACAAAGGTTTGCTCCGCAGCGCCACTATCCCATCACAGCCCGGGCACGGCCGAGAAAATGTATTGGCTGCCAACAAAGTGGAAGTGAATATTGCAACCATTGCTACAGATGTGGTAGTGCTGAACACTTTCTCGCAGGTTGCAGAGTGAGGATAGCCAGACAGGACAAAGACAGTCCGTTAAACGAAAGAGGGTTACCCCCACGGGACAGGGAGTAGCCAGCACCAGAGTGAGGTCCCAACAATATTGCTCTAATTGTGGCATTGCTGAGACAGACCAAAGACTCAATAAATGTGCATCTTGTAAAAAACACTCATACTGCTCAAAAACCTGTCAAGTTGAACATTGGCCAACACACAAGAAACAATGTAACCAGCATTCTCACCCAAAGACAAATGGCATCTGCACCGAGGAAGAGGAAAGCCAATCTCGTCTTGTTGCTCTGGTAGGAAAGCGATGTATTGTTGAGTGCTATATACAAGGTCACAAAACTCATGCACTGTGGGATACAGGCTCTCAAGTCTGTATTATTGATGAAAAGTGGAAAAAGAGGCATTTGCCAAGAGAAAAATTAAGAGATGTCTCTGAATTTCTTGACACACCTGATGATTTGAAAATTACAGCAGCTAATGGACAAAGTATGCCTTATAAAGGTTTCATTGAAGTCACGTGTGGGCTAGCCACACCAGGCGCTAACCCCACAGAACTTGTTGTCCCCATGTTAGTGATGGAAGGTGGAAGACTTTCACAGCCCATTCTAGGCTACAATGTCATTGAGCAAATAGTAAAAACTTGCACTGCAGAACAACTGGATGCTGCAAGAGAAGAGCAGTTCCATAACACATTAAAGGCAGCGTTCCCTAGTCTCGAAAAAGAAAGTGTTCCAGCCTTCATCGACCTTGTGACCACTAAGCAGTTGCATAACTATATTGTGAGAACAACAAAAGAGAGAGTTGTCGTGCCCAAACATACCTCCGTTCAGATTGACTGTAAAGTGCAAACACGGCCATTAAAAAAGAACACTACATTTCTCTTCGAGCCTGACATAAACCCACACTGGGCTGAAGGCCTTGAATTTTGTGAGACTTTGGTCACAATCAGAAGAGGTATTTCACCTTACATTGTTCTTGATGTGCAAAATCCCACTGATCACAACATTGAGTTACCAAGAAGAACTGTTGTGGGCACAGTACAGCAAATACAAGCTGTTTATCCAGTTTCCATTTTGGAGAAACCTGATAATTTCCCCCCAGTGTCTGTGACTCAAGTGAATGTAGAGACTGAAAAAGTTACTGACAGCTCATGGGACCCACCCATTGACCTAAGCCATTTGACGGGACCAGAGAAAGAATTGGTGCAGAACATGCTTCGTGAAGAGTGCTCCTCTTTTTCCAAATCAGATGATGACATTGGACAAATAGAGAAACTGAAGTTGAGCATTTCATTGAAAGACATGGATCCAGTAGCACGCACTTACCTATCAGTACCAAAGCCTTTGTACAAAGAAATGAAAGAATACCTCCACAACCTCATTGCACAGGGTTGGGTGAAAAAATCCAACTCGCCTTATGCCTCAGCGATTGTCTGTGTAAGAAAAAAAGACGGAAGCTTACGTCTTTGTATTGATTACAGAGAATTAAACAAGAAGACTCGTCCTGATAGACAACCAATTCCTCGTGTGCAGGACATCCTTGACAGTCTTGGTGGTCACTCATGGTTTTCTTTATTAGACCAAGGAAAGGCCTACCACCAAGGTTTTATGGATGAAGACAGCAGGCCGTTGACTGCATTTGTTACACCATGGGGCCTTTACGAATGGATAAGGATTCCATTCGGACTAATGAACGCACCCGCAGCCTTTCAGCGCTGTATGGAGAAGTGTCTGGAGGAAGCGCGAGACAACATCTGTATCCCCTACTTGGATGACACGCTAGTGTATAGTCAATCATTCGAAAATCATGTCACTCATGTCAGAAAAGTGCTCCAGCTGTTGAGAAAATACGGAGTCAAACTAAAACCCAGCAAATGTGAGTTGTTCAAACGGGAGGTCCGCTATCTGGGAAGGATTGTATCGGCGGAAGGTAGCAAAATTGACCCAGCGGACACCAATGCTGTGAGAGCTTTGAAAGATAAGAGACCAAGCAATGTAGGAGAGCTACGAGCTATCATGGGCTTATTAAGCTATTACAGACAATATATACAGAACTTCTCACATATAGCGGGGCCACTGTATGACTTACTGAAAGGGACAACAGAGGACAACAATGTGCCACAAAACAGGACATACACAAGACGTTTCACAGGAAAGAGGAAAGGCGTACCATCACACAAACCGATTAAGTGGACTGAAGATCATCAGCACGTCCTGGAGCGGTTAATAGACTGTTTGGTTGAGCCTCCAGTTCTTGGGTTCCCAGACTTCTCACAACCGTTTATCCTTCACACAGATGCCTCGACTCGAGGTCTTGGAGCAGTCTTGTACCAGCAACAAGAAGGGAAACTCCGTGTGATAGCCTATGGCTCCCGTACATTGACTGCTGCTGAGCGAAATTACCATCTCCACTCAGGAAAGTTGGAATTTCTTGCATTAAAATGGGCCATCACAGAAAAGTTTAGAGACTATCTGTATTATGCACCAACTTTTACCGTGTTTACGGATAATAATCCACTGACTTACGTCCTGTCAAGTGCTAAACTCAACGCGACTGGATGTAGATGGGTAGCAGAGCTAGCAGACTTCCATTTTACCATTCGGTATCGTCCGGGTAAAGAAAATGTGGATGCTGATAGTCTGTCAAGAATGCCTGTCAAGATTGAAGAAATTATGAAACAATGCGTTGAAGAGCTCACATCAGATTGCGTGGCAGCGACGACCCAAGCTGTTGAGACTCAAAACTCCAGTTCACCATGGGTCTGTCCAGTATTTACCTCTCTGCAATGTTCACAAGTTACAGAAGATGCACAAAAGCTTTTATCAATGGCTGAGATCAAACAAGCACAACAAGATGACAAAGACATTGCTCCAGTATTGCAGTGCAAACTGGAAGACAACAAACCATCAGGACAAGAATTTAAAGCCCTCAGTATTCACAGCAAGTGTCTGCTACGTGAGTGGGAAAGACTTCATATTGATGAAGATGGCATTCTCCGTAGAAGGACAACAAACAAAACACAGCTTGTGTTACCTGAGCGGTATAGGATCACAGTACTGAAAGAGTTGCATGATGAGATGGGCCATCAAGGCATTGATCGAACAACATCACTGATCAGAGATAGATTCTTCTGGCCTTACATGCAAAAAGAAATCGAGCATTATGTGGCAAGGACTTGTACATGCTTGAAACAAAAGACACCATGCAAAGAAACACGGGCACCACTTACCAGTATCATCACAATGCAACCCTTTGAACTTGTGTCAATTGACTTTCTCCACTTGGACAAGTGTAAAGGAGGATACGAATATATATTGGTAATTGTTGACCACTTCACCCGTTTTGCACAGGCTTACGCCACCACCTCCAAGTCTGCCAAAACAGTAGCTGATCGAATATTCAATGATTTTGCCCTGAGGTTTGGACTACCAGCACGGATACACCACGACCAAGGTGGTGAATTTGAGAATCAGCTCTTTGCCCAGCTCAAAAAGAACTGTGGTGTACTTGGATCGCGAACGACACCATATCACCCCCAAGGAAATGGACAAGTCGAACGCTTTAACCGGACATTGCTACAAATGCTAAGAACACTCACCGAAAAACAGAAGACAAACTGGAAAGAATCATTGAATAAGTTGATCTATGCATATAACTGTACAAGATGTGAGGTAACAGGTTTCTCTCCTTTTTACCTGTTATTCGGAAGATCCCCAAGGCTACCTATTGATCTCCTGTTTGGTGTCACTACTGAAACAGGAAAGACAGACCACCAAACATACATGAAGAAATGGAAACGAGAAATGCAGGAAGCAAATGACATAGTGAGAGAGAATGTGAAGAAGTCAACAGAGAGAAGTAAAAGGCATTACGATGGCAAAGTGAGAACATCAGTTTTATGTCCTGGTGATCGTGTCCTTGTTCGAAATCTGACACCTCGAGGTGGCACTGGAAAGCTCCGTAATCACTGGGAAGAGGATATCCATATTGTGATACGACAGGTTGGAGAACACAACCCAGTTTATGAAATCAAACCTGAACAGGGTAGAGGGAGATCAAGAATCTTGCACCGAAACTTGCTATTACCTTGTGATCACTTACCTTTGGAAATTCAGCCGAAAGCAGCATCCAAACGAAAAGAAAAGATGACTGAGACACCTGCAGGGAATGCAGATCAAGAAGAAGACGATGACGAAGAGGAATGTGTGTACTACTACAAGCCAGTAGTGGAGCATCAAGTGCCTATTGCAGAAAGAGCTGCTGAACATGACACACAAGAGGACTGTGACCAAGAGACACCAGCACTGAACACTGATGAGCCTGGATCCTGCACGAACACAAATGAGGCTGAGATACAGCAAGAGAATGTGCTTTTGGAGGAGGAAAATCAGTGTGATGATGAACCACTGGAAGACGCACAGGATGAGATTCCAATGTCTCCATACCCAGATTCTGGTGAGGAAGAAAGAGAGCAGAGACGTGAGTTACCAAGGAGAGAAAGACGACCTCCTAAATTCTTCACCTATGACAATCTTGGGACTCCAGCGTGCTATAGTGCAGCACACTCAAACAGAATGCCTTACCAGTATCAGCCTTTAGCATATAGAGGAGTTCAGCCAGTGATGATGTGGACAAATCCATTCCAAGTTTACCAGCCTTACTATATGCAGGGATACTAATACTTTGATTCATGTACGAGCGGTACACCCATGCTTATTGTTAAGCTAACACCAGTTACTACAGGGTTGTTACCATCAAGACATAGTTAAGACGACAGGGAGATATTAGGTGATACATATTAGGTCAGCAATGTTGTGATGTCGGGACGACATCTACTTTTGCAGGGGAGTGTGTGATAGATGGATTATCTTTAATAAGAGGTCATAAAAGATCATAAAATCAAGAGCGTTCATCGTTTAGTTTAGCCTCAGGAAAGACGATCAGTGATCGATTACTTTTGCCTGCTAAGGCCGGAAGGTGGAGCGCTCCGCACCATCGTCGGAGTGATGTCGTATGTTTAAATCCCCTGTCCAGGTATGAGAAGTGACATTTGTGTGTTTAACTACTGAATAACTTAGTTTTGTAATTCTATTTGTGTTTTGGGAAGCTGTGCCTTCATGTTTGTGTTTTGGTCGGGTTTGCCAGTCTAAAGTGACATCTAGTGGCCAGAGATGAGAGGTTCTCGTGATGCTTGCATGCACATATAGTTTAATAAAGAGTTATTATTATATATTAGTTCTATAGAGTTTTATATAGATAAATTAGTGTTAAGATAATGTTTTGTTTATTATTTAAGGAACTGTTTTTGTGAATGTCCACCTTGCTGTATTATTGTAATGTTTTTTATGTTATTATTTTGTGTACTTAATTGTAAATATTTAAGAAATAAAACTGAGATTCTCGGTAAAGCTGCCGGAGAGGAAACATCGTCGGAGTGATGTCGTATGTTTAAATCCCCTGTCCAGGCTGTAACACTCACACCGCAAGGAACCTGGGTGTGACACTTGATGACCATCTCTCCCTCACTGCCAACATTGCTGCAACAGCTGGATCTTGCAGATACATGTTGCACAGCATCCGAAGGATACGGCCTCTTCTAACCCAGAAGGTGGCACAGGTTCTGGTCCAGGCTCTTGTCATCTCACGCTTGGATTACTGCAACTCCCTCCTGGCTGGTCTCCCTGCGTGTGCCATACGACCTCTGCAACTCATCCAGAATGCAGCAGCTCGACTGGTCTTCAACTTACCAACATTCTCCCACACTACACCGCTCCTCCGCTCCCTTCACTGGCTTCCTGTAGCTGCTCGCATCCGCTTCAAGACTCTAGTGCTTGCGTTCTATGCTACAAGCGGATCCGGTCCAGCCTACATCCAGGACATGATCAAAACCTACACCCCAGCCCGCCCACTCCACTCTGCATCGGCAAACGGGCTCGCTGCCCCCTCACTGAGAGGATCGCAGAGGCACTCGCAGAACTCGAGACTGTTCACTGTCCTCGCTCCCAAATGGTGGAACGATCTCCCCATCGACATCCGGACAGCTGAACACATTTCTTCCGACTCTACCTCGACTAAGTCGTCGACAAAAACAAAACAAAAAAAAAATCACTTGCTCATACATCGCACTTATGATTAGCACTTTATCGTTTGGCTTACTTGAAGCTCTTACTTACTTCTAGCTCTTGTTTGTACCCAAATGTTTAAATGCACTTATTGTAAGTCGCTTTGGATAAAAGCGTCTGCTAAATGACATGTAATGTAATGTAATGTAAAAGGTTCTTGTTGAATCATTGGATGATGATAACTGGCCTTTATTTATCTTGCACTCCTAGTCTTGATGGCCACTCAAAGTTGCCTTACACTACACTTTTGCAATTCACCCATTCATGCTCATTCACTCGCACACTCATATGGCACATATGTGCAGCACAATTTTCACACACACTTATTCTCTTGCTCAGTGCATGTAGAGTTGAGGGTGACAGGAATCCAAGGAGCGATGACTCACCCACTGATCCACCTTTAACTGGCCTGTGTAGAGTAATTATATTTAGAATTAGCTCGTATTTTTCAGAAATAAAGACATGAAAATAAAACTCAGTTCAGCCAAAGTATGTAAAATAATCCACTGCTATAAGGCTCATTCAGACCTAAAACAGGGCCTGGCTCCAATATCCCTCCTTTGATAAGCAGAAATGTAATCCTGCCGTTAGATTATTTTTTAATCCAAAAAAAAAAAAAAGTAATTACATGTATAATTGTCTGGATTATTGTGTGAAGCCCTTGTGTGCAGCATCTTTTCACAGTACTAAATTAAAGCTAAATTAAAACCATGCTGTATCTGTTCTGTTGTTGACTGACTTTACACAACAAAAATGTACAAACTGAAGTTGAATGGATGAAGGACATGTGATCAATGTTTGTTAGTAAACAACAGCTTAGATGTGTGTGTGTTTCATTGCTGTGAACATGGTTTTAATCACATTTAATGAAGGAAGTAGAAGGATGAAAGTGAATTTTGAGGAGCAGGAGACAAACTGATGTAAAAACCAACATTTATTTCTTCTATTAACATAAATGTTGGTTTTTAAAACCAAAGCTGTGCACAGGAGAGGAAGGTGTGACCACTGTTAGAGTTTAACATATACTGAATAAACATTAGTTCAATTGTTATATGTCAGAAAATGCCAAATTTGCACATCACACATGTCCAGAAATATTTGACATGTTTTATCAACTCATTTTTAAGGCGTGTCACTTTCACAGTGTTACACTGCCATCCTGTGGTACATGAAGTGTGTGTGCGAGATCAGGGTCTCATAGCATTTTATGAAAAAGGAAAAAACAACATACAAGAACACTTTGCAAATTTGCCTTACTCCCAACACCCATCCCAACAAAACAAAATTACCCCATTAGTTTGAATTACCTCCTGTCTGTCCTTAAGACTGTAAGAGATTTTTTCCAGCGGTAAACAAGAAGTTAGTTCCCTACACACAGCAATAGAGGGTTTACCACAGTTTTTCCATGATAAGGCCTGTCCTTTTTGCTTGTAGAGAACATATACAGTGTTTATAAAGATTTTTTCATGAATCTTTATTCTATGACCCTCTGGGTAAAGACCTAGCAGAAAGAGCCTAGGTTCCAGTTCTAAGAAATGTGCTTTTTAAACTAAAATAATGGGTTGTTGTTTTGCAGTAAAACTACAAATAGTAATTTATTCCAGTTGGAACAAGGGCCTTTATGCGTGCGTGCGTGCGTGCGTCTAACAAGTCTGTTAGAATCCTTCAGTTCATTCAAAATGCTGCAGCACGAGTTCTGACAGGAACTAGAAAGAGAGACCATATAACTCCAGTGTTTGCTTCTCTATACTGGCTCCCCGTACAGTTTAGATTTCAATTTAAAATCCTCCTCCTCACGTACAAAGCACTTAATGGTCAGGCCCCTTCATACCTGAAAGACCTAGTCTTACCTTATCACCCTAATAGACCACTTAGGTCACAAAATACAGGTTTACCTGTGGTTCCCAGAGTCTGTAAGAGTAGAATGGGAGGCAGAGCCTTCAGTTACCAGGCTCCTCCTGACAAGCCTGATCAGACCGGACTCAGAGGCCTTTTAATTGTCTTTATTGGCACTCGTAAACAAAACACAAGGCAGATCCTCTTTACTGAGGGAAAACAAAAGCGTGGCTATGAAAAACTATAACCAATGGAGAGCGCAACGCTCTTCAAAAGAAACGTTGTGGAACTATAAACGCGGAACAAAAAAATCACTCCGAAGAGGAAACTAACTCAGACTATGGTTATCATGTAAAACTTAAACAGAAAACTCTCCAAACGGATGAAAAACAAAGCTCTAAACACTTCATAACGAAAACTAACTCAAAGCACAATCCTATTGATTGCCGATCTTTAACTAAGAACAAGGTCAAAAACAAAACGCAATCTAAATGATTGGATCTACTCAGTCTAACTAATAAAATGTAAGTCACAAGCCTAGTGATTGGAGTTCCTAAAAAGTCTGTGAAAATTTACAAACAGAAATCTCTCCCAAGGAGGAAAACAAAAAGGCTATAAATCTTAACTAAAGTATCAGCAGAAAGGCTAGGATAAGAAAACTTACAAAGAAAACGTTGCTCACTAAGAGGATCAAAGCATGTGGATTCTGTGGCTGTGACGAAGAGCTCTGGTGATCAGGCATGTACAAAAACACACTGGCACTGAAACAGGGAAACAGAGAGTTTTTAAAGTCCACATGGCTTAATTGTCAGCAGGTGTGTGTAATCAGGGCCGGCAGGCCGGCAGAGGAGGGGGCGGGATAAACTGCCGGAGTGACACCTCCTCTCCTGTGGAACCAGCTTTCAATGACAGTTCGGGAGGCGGAGCCTCTTTCTGTATTTAAAGTTAGACTTAAAACTTTCCTTTTAATAAAGCATATAGTTAGAGCTGGTTCAGGGAAACCTGGACCATCTCTTAGTTATGCTGCTAGGCAGCCCGTGGCCAAGTGGAAATCCCCACCCGGCCAATAAGGGCTGGGGTACCCCTGAGCAAGGTTCCCAACCCCCAATGCTCGCCGGGCGCTACTCAGTGTGGCAGCCCACTGCTCCTAATTCTAGGATGGGTCAAATGCAGAGGGATACTTTCCCTAAGGGGATTAATAAAATAAAATTCTTTAAAAAAATTCTATAGACCTAGACTGCTGGGGGATTTTCCTGTGGTGCACGCACATTCACTCTCTCACACTCAGGATATGAAAATGGCTTTTTATATGTCATTAACCTTGTCTCTTTCGCTCCCTAGTGTACCATAGGGCTGTACTCAATAGGTTAGCGAAGTCGCATGAGTGTGACGTCATAATAGAGAGACGCTTGGAGTTTGTTATGAGTGCACGTTGTAAATAAATCTCTGTGAGCACACAGTCGTGTATGTGAATTTGTGGACATAATACCTAGTTTGTGTCCTTCCTTCCTTCCCTCTCTCTCTCTCTGTATTCTCATCTTGCAGGTTGCAGGATCCAGATCCAGTTTTCGAGGCTATCCATATCATACATATCGTCACCATTATTATTGTGCTATAATTAAAAGTCGATATCATTGACTGTATAAACTTGTAACTTGATACAGTTCTTGTGTATCTGCTCCTGGTTTCTTTCTCTCTTCTGTCTCTACCTCATCTCCCTTTTGTCCTTTCTCTCCCCCCTTTCTGTCCCCCATTTTCCTTTCAGTCGAGGCAGATGACCGCACATCTCTGAGCCTGGTTCTGTCAGAGATTTCTTCTTCTGTTAAGAAGGAGTTTTTTCTCTCCACTGATGCCTAGTGTTTGCTCATTGTGTGAACTGTTGGGGTTCTCTGCTCTCCTTGATGCTGTCTATGTACAGACCTGAGATCATGTATTGTGAAGTCAAACTAAAGAAATAAATAATAAACTCATGTTGCAAACCGGAAAGGAACCTTTCGGCAGTCCGAGTTGCCGCACGGACTATAAAAGAGGTGGCACACAACATCAATAAGGAATGTTATTGGTGGCATCAAACATGATTTTCACAGGTGGAAAAAGGACTGGGAAGCGCTGCAGAGTCAGGGAGAGCCAACAGGCTCAAAAGAAGTGAAAAAGGTCCAGCTACTAGACAGCCTGGAGGATAAGATCACACGAGACCTTCGGCTCACGGCTCACAACACATCTGATGACATCTTCCGTGTGCTAGAGAACCGCTACGGCAACCAAACATCCATTGCCATAGAAATAGTGGAGGAGATACAGAAGATGCCAGCTGTCAAAAGTCACCAGCCACGGAAAATCGTCGACTTAATTCAAGCTGTGGAAAAAGCACTTCAAGATTTGAGTGACCTTGGAGACACAGGTGCTATAAAAAGTCCATTGAAGGTAAACTCCCGGAGACACTCAAGAAGGAATGGTATGAAGTGTATGCAGCTGACAAGAGAAATGATATGACTTCAAGAAATCGGTTCGACAGTCTCTTGGCATTCCTCAAAGACCAGGAGAGCATATATGAACAGCTTGAGCAACTGAAGGAGGAAGAGCCAAGCAAGAGAGAAACCAAGGTGGAGCCGAGATATGCCAGAACCAAGTCAACCAAATCAAGCAACGACCAGGAAGGGTGTGTGGTCTGCAGTGATGTAAAACACAAGAGGAAGATCTATTTCTGCAGACAGTTCAAAGCGCTGAAACTAGCAGAGAAGAGAGCTGCAGTAAAAAGGTTGGGAGCATGTAAGAGATGTTTGGAGGTTCATGGCGAGGGCTCACAGTGCAAACCTGGATTCCTGTGCAGAAACCAGGACTGCAAGGATGCAGATACTCCTGAGCACCACATCTATCTGTGCTCCAATGCTGAGGCAAAGAAAAGCAGCGATGGTCAGAAGAGGAGCAGGTTTGGTCCAGAAGGGGATAAAGGCAGGAGGAAGTACACAGGGGAGCAGGAGGATTTCTTCGGGAAACTCTCACCTGAATTGGCAAACCAATGCTGAAATGTGTTTTTCAATACTGCATCCAGGGCTTTCAATACTGTCAAAGACCAACCAAGCCTTTTAGGGGAAAGCGAACTTCAAGGGCTGCCAGTACTGATGATGCTTGTCGAGGTCACAGCAAACGCTGGGCAGAAAATTGGAACATTAATCGATTTGGCTTCTGACACCAATTACATAACCCACAAGACTGCGAGCAGGCTAAACAAGTCACACTTGTCGTCCATGGAGTTGGGGGCATGGAGGTTCGTGTAGAGACGAAACGATACCTCCTCAAGATCAGAGTGAAAACACCAAAAGGCACTCTCAGAGACCACCGATTGGTGTGTTATGGACTTGACAGCATTGCAGAGATACACAAACATGTGGAACCAAAGAAGCTCCAGAGATTCTTCCCAGATGCACTGCTGGATGAACTCTGGAGACCTAAAGAAATAAGTCTGCTCATTAGCCACAAAGAAGGTCAACTAGCGCCACAGAGGATCAGAGCTGTTGGAGACCTTGTGCTGTGGGACGGTCCACTGGGGAAAACAATGGGAGGAACGCATCCTGAACTCTTTGAAGAACTCACCGTGTCAGCTCACATGTCGAAGACACACGTCGATGAGAGCAGCGGCTGCAAGATATGAGGAACAGCTCACCAGCATGGTCCCAGAGTGTCCGCTGGCAAATAATCAAGGCACCATCCAGCTCTGTGAATCAAGCACTTCAGCCATCAACCAAGACTTTTTAAAGTGGTGGAGATGGGACAGCATCGGCGCAGGATGTGAGCCAAAGTGTGGAGGCTGCCGCTGTGGGAACTGTCAGCTGGGTGGCAAAGAAATAACTCTTGCCGAGGAGCGAGAACTCCAAGTGGTGAAAGATGGTCTCACCTACGTCACAGGAGACGCCCACAGCAAAGAACCACACTGGCATACCAGATATCCATGGGTAGAAGACCCAGACTCCCTGCCGAACAATAAAAGGGCTGTGGAGGCCACATTCCTCAGGACGGAAAAGCAACTGGCCAAAGCATACTTATGGAGCAGTGATGTACCTCCGATGGAGGTCAGACCAGGGCCCGGTCATCCGGCTGGTGGAGTCCAAAGCAAAACTTACTCCTTTAGATCAAGGAGGGGATGCTGTCAAAGCAGAAATGTGTGGAGCAGTGCTGAAAAAGTACTTTGAACTGCACAACCAAATCCAGATTCAGAGGTGGTACCATTTTGTTGATAGCCAGACCATCCTTGGTGCAATACAGCGGGAAAGGTATGGCTATCAAACATTCTTCGCAAATAGGATCGGGGAGATTCAAAGCAACACAAGGGTCCAGGATTGGTGGTGGATTCCTGGCCCACAAAACATTGCCGACATTATAACAAGAGGAGCCAGCCATCAAGACCTTGATGAGGACTCAGAGTGGCAAAAAGGTCCAAAGTTTTTAAGCTTGCCAGTGGAGGAGTGGCTAATCACATCAGCCAAAGAACTCGCAGCCACTGCCAGGGAGAACGTCACAAAACTTCAAAAAAAGGCATATGCTGCTGCACTGACCAGAGCTCAGGCTAAGAAGCAGCAAGTGGAACACAAACTGAAACAGGAGGCACAAACAGAGCAAAGGAGGCTACCTGCAGGGTCTGCAATCCAAACGCTGGTGGACGTCAGGAGATACAGCACTCTGAGCCGTCTGGTAAAGACAGTTGCATGGATCTGCAGAGTAGCAAAACAGTTTGGCAAAGGAAGTCAAGCTGTGGAGAGTCCAAAGTGGGAGGCAATCTCCTCCACAGGAGTCATCTCTGTAAGGGAACGAGAGGATGCCCTGAGAGACATTTTTCTTGCAGCGCAAGAAAACACAACCTTCCCTGGCACTACGTTAGACAGGCTTGTGGTCCACAAAGACAAAGACACTGGGCTACTGGTCTGTGGAGGCCGAGTACAAAGCTTCAAGGAAGCTCAAGTTAGCATCCCCCTCTTACCCTATGACGCCTGGGTGTCCAAGCTGATAGCTCGAGAGGCCCACAATGAAGGTCATGAGGGAGTAGCTGGAACCCTCCTAAAAATGAGGAGGAAGGCATGAGTCATTAAAGGGAGGAGGATCGCACAAAAAGTTGTTGATGGTTGCATGGTCTGCAGGAAAGGAAAAGCAAAGACGTGTCAACAAATAATGGCTGACTTGCCGCCAGAAAGGACTGAACCTGCTGCGCCATTTGAGTTCACATCAGTTGACCTCTTTGGCCCTTACCAAGTTAAAGATGACGTCAAGAAAAGAGTGACACTTAAGGTCTGGGGAGTTGTCTTTTGCTGCATGGAAAACAGAGCCATTCACACCGAGCTGGCAAACACCCTGTCAACTGAAAGCTTCCTAATGGCTTATCAAAGGTTCACGGCAATCAGAGGTCATCCAAGAAAGATGTGGTCGGACCCAGGCACCACTTTTATTGGAGCAAAACCAGTCCTGGAGGAGCTCTACAGGGTTTTGGACCTAGACAAAGCAAACCTTGAAGAGACCGCAGCAAGGAATGGAACTGAGTGGCAGTGGAAAATCCATCCAGCTGATTCTCCACACAGGAATGGTGCTGCAGAAGCTGCTGTGCGAATCGTAAAGAGGGCATTCCAGAATCTTGGGAATGAGGCCTCACTAAGCTACAGTGAGTTCCAGACAACTCTTTACATCGCAGCCAACCTAGCAAATGAGCGTCCAATTGACGCAAGAGTACAGAGCAAAGAGGACTACATTCAGTATGTCACACCCAACACTCTCCTACTGGGCCGGGCCTCTCAAAGTGGGGACTTGAAAACCTTTGACTTTCACAACTACCCATACAAAAGACTGAGAGCTATGCAGTCGGAGGTGACCAAGTTCTGAAGGAGCTGGAGCCAACTCGCTGGTCCAAACTTATTTGTCCGAAGCAAATGGCATATTGAACAAAGGAAATGTTGCCAATGGAGATGTTGTGTGGCTGTGTGACCAGAATGCACTACGAGGGCAGTTCAAGCTTGGCAGAGTCATCAGCACGACTCCAGATGATAAAGGCGTTGTAAGGGACGTCAATGTAAGAATTTTCCCGAGCTACTGTGTCCCTGTCACGAGAGCTCTGAAAGGCAAGTCAATTCCCAAAATCAGGAGGGAAAAGATCCAAGCCACCGTCCTTCACAGGGACGTCAGGCAGCTGGTTGTCCTATTACCTGCAGAGGAACAGGCAGAAAGTCAAACGCAGCAGGGAAAGGAGAACCAAGTTTGCCTTTGAAGCTGTCGATCTTCACACCGTTTCCAGGCGAAGATCGAGTGGGAGGTGTGAAGTCAAACTAAAGAAATAATTAATAAACTCATGTTGCAAACCGGAAAGGAACCTTTCGGCAGTCCGAGTTGCCGCACGGACTATAAAAGATGTGGCACACAACATCAATAAGGAAGTGAAGCGAAGACGCAAACTGAAGCAGTGCTTAGCGCAAAAATATCCAACCCCGTGCAAACAGATCTACAAACGCCAGAGAGGCAGCCGGTAAGACACCAAGCCCATCAGGAGACCCAGCGGACAATTGAAATGAAATGTTTGTGCAGGCGATAGCCGCTAGTGTTAGCCACGGGGCAGAACCGGCAGTGCGGTCGTTAACCTTATAAATGCCAGTGTGTGTCGTGTTTGATTCTCATTCATAATTTAATGATGTCATGATTGTTTAAGTTAAGAACGTGATTGTTGAGTGAGCTTATATGTTGCAGATAAATTAGTTAAAATGATTATGATATTATATTATTGTGGTGACATTATTTAAATGAAGTAAATGTAAAATATTTAAAATCTGAAATTAACTTAATGAAATCCCTAAATGCATTAATAACAGTGGGAGAATTTATGTTGCACTTTGTTTAATTTAAGAGGAAAAAGGAAATAATTGTTAAAAATATATTTTCCAGAACATTGTAAAAACAATCTTTTTCTTGTTTATTGTTTCAAAAGGTTTTTCACCTACTTGCTTGCTTGCAAACTACCTACTTACCTGAAACCTTAAAATCACAAAATAAAAGAAGATAAGCGGAAAAGAAAAGTTTAGTTATTGAGTGAAGTCCAGCAACTCTGGGTAGATGTCCAACTCCTTCAAGTGGAGATTGCACAAAGAAGGGGAGAACTTGACATGTATGTATGTTATGATTTGGCGCTATACAAATAAAATTGAATTGAAATGTTTTATTTTTGTAGTTCTTCAATTGCATAAATACAACAAACTATCATTATATCTGTATAGTAAACTTTATATTTAAAATGATCTTCATTTTATGGGCCAAATGGGTTTTGTGGCTGCAGATTAATTTTATTTGGGTTGAGAGGGGAAATATTAACATAGCTCTGACCTGTAAATGCTTACATGGGGAGTGTGTATCACAGTTGTGGTGATTAGCCTGCAGCTGAGACCTGGGATTGTGACTATGTGTGTATATTCTCCCACAGTGGATTAGGCAAATTGGACACTCTAAACTGTAATGGCCAGGGTGTGACCCCACCTTCTGCCCTACGATTGACACCTGCACCCCTCGCAACCCTCATGCGGAGAAAGCAGTAAACAATGAATCATTGGTGTATACACCACTATAACAGGAGACTGTGTGTGTGTGTGTGTGTGTGTAACATCCATTTATTTACCATCTTTTATTCTTTTATGACAAATCTAGAAATTACAAACATTGCTCAATTGAAACATCCACAGTTTGAAAAAAAAAAACTTAAACTGAGCAAAAACTAAAATGCAACTTAAAAAGGTGACCGGTCAACCTGAGGAACAGTATACAGATGATCACCTGATCTGGAGGAGAAGACCTGAAGCACAGGGGGAAGTACTATTACTTGTCTATTTGTCATGTAAGTTAATTTAGCTCTATTTAAACATTGTTTTTTTTATATTTTGACTCACTCTTTTTATTGAAGAGAACAATGAAAACCTTGATGAACCTTTGTTTTCATAAAAAGGTCCTTTAAAAAACTATTAGTAAAAGTATGTGCACCATCACTGAGCTCTTAACTGGCTTCAAATTATTAGATGAAACCAATTTAAATATCACAAAAACAGGTTCAATGCTTATTGTTAGGAAAAGAGCATTTATACAGGATCAAACTTTGGTGCCAGTCAGTAGCATCACATTTGAGTAGAAAAATAATCATTATTTCTGTTCTCTGTAGTAGTTTTAGTCTGTTTCATCCCCCCATCTTCATGTCATCCACAGTTTGAAGTGAGAAAAAAAATCTTGTGCATGAAACGTGATTGGAAGGAAGAGAAAGCCCTGAAACAATAAATCATCTTCTCAAAGGATGCTGATGGACTGATATGATTTGGTGTGGTGATCAGAGGCTGCACTCGAGCAGACACACACAGACAGACGGCCATCCTCAACCTTCATGAGTACACAATGCTTTGGAGGCTGGCTGAGTGATGGAGGCAGGAGAAGCTCAGGTAAGTTCTTCTAGCACCTTGCTGCAGAAAAAGACACGAGTCCCTGAGCAGACAATACCCATTCTCCTGCCTGTACTCATCCCTGTCTGCACTGCTCTCTCTCATGTCCTCACATCATGCTCTTACCCAGAGTCAGGATAGGACAAGTGCAAACAAGATGTTTGCTTGAGGGGATATTGTCACCATAGAGTTGTACATTTACAAAAAGAGAGTACCCTAGAAGACTGCTGCTGGGAGCACTAAGAAAAACACAACTATACACTTTATTTACTCATAATATTATTACTTTTCCTCTACACACTACTAATACAGGGATAGAGGGATGTAGAGGGACAGGTAGGGGGCACAGGGACAGAGAGACAGACTGGTGAAGGAGGGACAGAGAGACAGACTGGTGAAGGAGGGTCAGTGGGAGGTGAAAACAGAGGAGACCCAGAGGAGAAGAGAGCATTTAGGCACGCTCTCCACGGATACGACGTGCCAGCTGGATGTCTTTGGGCATGATGGTGACGCGCTTGGCGTGGATGGCGCACAGGTTGGTGTCCTCAAACAGACCCACCAGGTAGGCCTCGCTGGCCTCCTGCAGAGACAACAAACAGCAGAGTTCTGTTCAAAAACAGTAGGTAAGTGGGAACTGTTTGTTACAACTGTCATAAAATATAGAATTAGCCAATGGATAAGTCGAGTTTTCTTCTACCTCGTGCTTTTTTTCTTCCTGGTCACTGTCCGTTTTGGACAATACCGCCCCACACAAGCAGCTGTTGTAACTGCAACAGCTTACAAAAGTGCAGAGTGAAAATGAACCAAACCATTGTTTGGCATTCCGGGGACTATCCTGGTGTGAATGCACCCTAACATTCAAAATGTAATGTTTTGTTTGCCATCTGTACAAATTCTGACAATATTTCTGTCACTCAGTGGGAAAGAGGCTCCATTTTCATTCTCAACATGAATATACTTTAGGGTGTAAAAGGGAAACACTTAAGGTAAAGGTAGTCTATTACCACTTTTAATAAAACTAACAACTTTATGCAGCAAGACCCATGTAAATGGTTGGGATTTGGAGTTATTACTTTTTACCTGTACTTTAAAAGAAGGTTCTGCTGTCATCTTCAGAGTTAATATACTGAGATTTACAATTAACAGTATCAAAGTGAACAAGCCTGAAACACAGACCTGCAGAGCTCCGATGGCTGCACTTTGGAAACGCAGATCAGTCTTGAAGTCCTGGGCGATTTCTCTCACCAGGCGCTGGAAGGGCAGCTTGCGGATCAGCAGCTCAGTGGATTTCTGATAACGACGGATCTCACGCAGAGCCACAGTACCAGGCCTGTGTCAACAATGAATGAATGAATAAAACTAGGGATGCACGATATATCGGCATTAATATTGTTATCGGCCGATGTTCGTCATTTTTTAACATATCGGCATCGGTTCAATGAGTAAAACTGCGCCGATTTTAACAACCGATGTTTATACCCGTCTAATTGCTGTTTGTGTATGTGTGTCGGGAAGGGGAGGCCATGCGGCATTTGTTTGGGCTTATGACAGCGTCAGTGGCGCAAGCGCAGCACAAGATGTGTGTGTGTGTGTGTGTGTGTGTTGAGGAGAGAGAATGTCAGCGGTGTGGGCGATTTTTCAGGGTGTCAATTGAAGATACGCAAAAAGCATTATGCAACACTTGCAAAGTCGAGGTAATGCGAGGAGGGTTCCGCGTCAAGTCATTCAATACCACAAATTTGATTATGTCATTTGAAAAACCGTCACCCTGAAGTACAGAAACAACGGCAGGAAGCTAACGCTAGTAACATTAGGCGGCAGACAAAAAGAAAGCAGCGCAGCTGGGACTCGACCAAAGGAAGACAGTGGCCAGGGCAATAACGATCAAGGTAATGGAAATGATTGCTCTTGACGACCAGCCGAGGGTTCCGACGCATATTGAACCCCGCAACAACCTGCCAAGTTGGCGCTACTTTTCCGATGTTTTGCAATTGAATAAATATCTGGTTGCCATGAATACTGGCAAGTTTGATAAAGTATTTTAACATGTTTTTTTTATTATGGCAGCTCTTACTAGAGCTTGTCAGGTATTGTTTCTCATATTTGTTGTGTAGTTTTATTGTTAAGGGAAGTGGCACGGTTGTTGTTGCCGGAAGGAAGGGTTGTTGACTTTATTTACGTACCCAGTATAGACGCCCTTATCTCGGTTACAGTAACTTTGGCAGGGTATTATTTTTATTTATGTTCATGTTTGTAATTTATGATCCAAACTTTCTCACAGGAGTTTAGTGAGTTGAGGGAGACACACTTGCTACAAGTGGTAAAGGTTTCTAAAAACCTTTACTTGTAGTTGGTTACTTGTGTCTTATGTGACCTTGTTATTTGGAGGTAAAACATGTTTTGAAAATAAAGGAAGACATTCAAAAATTCAGCTTGCGTGATTTTCATTCTGTACAAACTTTTATCATCTCAGAAACTTTTTTTTAAAACATATATCGATATCGGTAGATATCGGTTATCGGCCATAGCAGCAATATTAATATCGGATATCGGTATCGGTGGAAATAGTCATATCGGTGCATCCCTAAATAAAACCAACCCTTGTAGAGTCTAAAATCTAGATGTGAAGTGTTTTAAAAGACTTAGTATGTACTATTTATATCTGTAATTTACTCATGGTTTAATCTACACCCGGGCTAGAGGCTGTTGGTGCTTGACTCACCTGTAACGATGAGGCTTCTTCACACCACCAGTGGAGGGGGCACTCTTACGAGCAGCCTTTGTGGCCAGCTGCTTACGGGGGGCTTTGCCTCCAGTGGATTTACGGGCAGTCTGCTTGGTACGAGCCATGACTAGTAGAGATCACCTGTGTACAACGACAGATAAATAAGACACTTTGAATAACAAACTAGAGGGCAGCATTACACTTCTCAGTGTACAGGTTGCCGAACATTATCATTAGAAGAAGGCTGTACAGTACACTAATAGGTGCAATGCTGCCCCCTCTACAGTTTGCAGTTTTCAAGCACATTTGACTTATTCTTCTGGATCACTACCCTTCGTGGTTGTTCATCACAGAGGTTCGATCTTCCCATCACAGATCAAAGTCCTTCTTCTAAAAGAGTTTCTGTTGTTCCATATTCTTACATATTGACCAGGCCTCAAACCTTGTAGGTGATCAAAGCATAGTTTTTAAATTCCTTGCAAACCTAGACTTTATAATTGCCCGCTATAAGTCACCTTCTAGGTTTGAAGTCTGTCAAGTGAACTGTTGGACGTAAACAGACAAACGGAAGGACAGACAGCGATTAGATGCTGACTTTTTCTCTACTTCTCTTGGGGTTTATTCTCACCGATCGCTGGTATATCGTCATGGGAATCAGTAATGTCTACTTTTCTTTGCTTAAAGTCATCAAAGGACTATTTCCTTTAATAGGCAAGTGTTGTGGACAGACAGAAACAGACGGAAAGGCAGTTTGACAAACAGACTTTCATTGAATAAATGGAGAAATTCACAGCCAACCATACGTGAACGTATTGAACCAGGGCACAGTCCTTCGTCTCCATAAATAACATTTTTAGTCAGTTTATATTCTTTCATATTGCATGAAGAAATGTCAAACACGGAGCTAATTATTTTCAATATGTATAATGAAACGCAATTCAAAGTTTCCCATTGCAGAACAAAGTATTATTGCCCCATAAAAATAATGTCATTATGGACATGACAGAGGGAGACGAGACTTTAGCATCAATGTCTGTCTTTTCTTAATCAGTTATGAATTCCATAGCGGCATCTTAGATCAAGATCATTAACATAAAAATGATATGTTTATATTAAGTTTTATATATATGTATTTATTAATTTATTTATTTATTTATTTTCAAAGTATAAAAAAAGTTGCGCAGGAGACTCTCAAAGTAAGAAAACTTTAACATACAGACATCCCCAAACACCGTGAGACCAGCAAGTGTCAATCAAAGAGAAAGTGGCGATATTACTGGCTGCTAGACCAATGCGGACTTTAGCAGTTAGCGAGTGCACCAATCAGCATGTAGTGGGCGGGCTCTGCAGCTGCCTTCCACTGTTGCTATGCCCGCCCACTCTGCTCTCGTGATGGCAGCGGTTTGATGCGCGAACGAGATAAAGAGCCAGAGCAGAAGAGCAATGGAGTGCCACACAAACAGCTTGACTTTTACTGACAACTGTACTTTTGGATTTTCAGAAAACAGGAAAACAAGCATGAGGAATGTTCATAGAAGTCACAGATGGACATTCGAAAGCCAAACGACCCACAATGGTTGCGTAGAACCGAGCTGAACCGGCGCATAATTTGAAACGGAATTTGCCCTCACTTCAACGGCTCCAGGAAAGACTGCATTTCACCGTCGTTTCAACAGATGCGTGTGTCTTTTTAACACACGACGAAAACAAAGGTTATCCTTTGTGAAATGCGACTACAAGTACAATATGTCACAACACAAAAAAATCAAGATTATACACAGGCACCGTGACACAGTTTGAGTAGCTTACCGAGCGTCTGAGGCGATTTGAAGTCGTGAGAAATGTGTTTCGCTCTTCTCTATTTTCTTCGTATTCACAATAGGAAGCAGAGTCCAGCGGGAAAATGGCCGCCGCGTCAATCATCGGTCCCATAATGCAGCAGTGTTTGTCACTGTCGTCAGGGATTCAACAACACACTCAGTGTTTGTAGATAAACCATATCATTTGTGACCACGTATATGAGAGATATGTAAGTAATGTTGACAGTTTCTCATTTATGATATACATGTAACATGTAGTATGCAAAAGTAACACTGAAAGTACAGTTGTACTTTGTGACAGTCAGTATGGAGCGTTTCAAAAGAATTCATGCAACTTTTAATAAGCTTTTATCTATCTGAGAAGTGATAATATGATGTTATTTGTCTGCTCATGCAATAAAAAAATGCCATCGATAAAATACCTGGCTGAAGGAGTGCTCAAACCACTGGTGCTAATGGAAGGAGGATTATAAGCAAACATGGCATAAATACTGTTTGCATAGTTATCTTCACTTAATCAACATGAGACCTGACATTTGAACTTGGAAAAAAGCAACAAAGATTAAAACTAATTAAAAGATCAGGTGTCTGCAGGTCATGTGTAACTTCTGAATCAAATCAGCTGAAAGTTTCTTGACTAATTTAAGTCTAAACAAATGAAAACTTGAATTATTCTAAAATGCTCAAGTGTCTACAAGTGTCTCATACCATACAGTCCATTCAACCACACAAATCTGTTTATTATGTTTTTATGTGAATTCTGGGGTACAAATATGTTTTAAAAAAATGCCTGAAAACAAATCAAAACACAGTAGAAAAAATAGGTTTACATATTAACCTGAGAGAGGAACCAAAAGTCAAAAACATTTAAATGGACATAATAACATGGCTGAAAATCAAGACATGATCAACAAAGTTCTGCTACATTTATGCCGCTCGTAGTCTGTCAAATCATGCAGTGTCATTTTAGCACAATGTTCTGACAACAGAATCAAACTTTAGTTTTTTACACTTAAAAGTAACAGTAGAAATACACCATTATTGCAAAAAATGAGAAATGACTACTTTTACAAATTAAAATGGACAATTAAAACAAAGACCCACTGTATCAACCTATGTGTCTGAAGGTAAAAATGTCTAACTTTTACTTCCTATACTTATTTCATATCATACTATTCTTGGCTTACAAAAAACACCCTATTCATGAAGATAACATGGCATTCCTGTGAGCAAGCTAGTAACAAGTGAGGACCATAACTGTGATTCCTAAGTTTCAAACATACATGACAATATCTCTAAGGAAACACTGCTACTAGTAGCACCAAAGAAGACATAATCACACATTTTACGGTTATCACAATCATGATACATATATGTATATATGTATATAAACATACATATATATAGAGAGAGAGCCTCAAACCAAACCACAATTAACAGGGGAAGGAAAGTGATGGAAAATGGAGGATGAAGGAAAACATTTTAAGCACGCTCTCCACGGATACGACGTGCCAGCTGGATGTCCTTGGGCATGATGGTGACACGCTTGGCGTGGATGGCGCACAGGTTGGTGTCCTCAAACAGACCCACCAGGTAGGCCTCGCTGGCCTCCTGCAAATGGCAAAATCAAAACAATTTCAGGTGAAATAATAATAAGATGATATGAATTAATTAGTGGGTTTTAACAATGACCATGACAGACCTGCAGAGCTCCGATGGCTGCACTTTGGAAACGCAGATCAGTCTTGAAGTCCTGGGCGATTTCCCTCACCAGGCGCTGGAAGGGCAGCTTGCGGATCAGCAGCTCAGTGGATTTCTGATAACGACGGATCTCACGCAGAGCCACAGTACCAGGCCTGTGTCAACAATGAATGAATGAATAAAACCAACCCTTAACAGTGCTAAACCTACAGCTGCTTGTAGAGTCTAAAATCTAGATTTGAAGTGTTTTAAAAGACTTATTTATAGGCCTTTACAATAATAACACTGAATTATAATGGATAACGTGGGAGGAAATGATAACTTCTTATCTTATATCAACACCACTATCTAAAGCAAGGAGCTGCAATTGTTTTAGTGAGTCTTAACATTGATGTTGAGTTATTGTGTAACACTTTTCTTCCTAGTAACATTTTAATGTTTGGGATTAAGTAAGACCAACCTGTAGCGATGGGGCTTCTTCACACCACCAGTGGAGGGGGCACTCTTACGAGCAGCCTTTGTGGCCAGCTGCTTTCGAGGGGCTTTGCCTCCAGTAGACTTACGGGCAGTCTGCTTGGTACGAGCCATGACTTCTAAAGATCACATGAAGATACAGATCAATATTTGCTTCAAATGTAACAATCCGTGTGTAATTGATCAAATCAAATTCTTCTTTTTAATTCAATCTAACTTGTGCATGAACTTGTTAGTTTCTAAGTTTGAACATGTAAACAAGTTCAGGAGCATCTTTTCTCCGTGTTACTCAGTGCGGCTTTAGTAATGACTGTAGCTCGAAGGACAGCGAACCTGTCGAATCATGGGACAGATGTTTCTCATGTCAGCCAATCATTAACATGAGACGAGCCCGCGAGGCGGAATATTGTCAACCTTTCAACCAACCAACGTGCGTAGACCAGCTATTAAATCCCGCCCCTTGCGTATGGGACGTGGGTTTGTTCCATTCTTCGCACTGAGCTTCCCGGTCGCGCACGAGCCTTAATCTTTTATTCAGAATGAGCTATTTTCAAGGAAAACTAGGCGTCCCCGCCCGCGCCGACTGCCCAGTGTAAACACACAAACGCACCCAAAGACGATGGCTGTCTGCTGGTTTGGAGAGAATGTAAACGGAAAGGAAAAAAATCGTTGTAGGAAACGAGGAGGTTGATGATAAAAACGACGAGAGAATACAAAAACCGCGACATCAAAGTGGAATTTACTTTTTGAAAACGACACTAGACAAGTCAAGGGATGAACTGATGAACAAAATTTTGTCAGATGACCCCTCACTTTAGGCGCATTTCCGAGTTGAATTGGAGCCGAGCTTTTAGGTCCCTGACTCCTCGATCGGGCACATAATAGCTCGACTGCTCTGCATTTTCTTTTTCACCGAAAATAAACTAAAATCACGTCAATCCAAGAAGTAATGTCACATTAAACGACAGATGGTAGTTTTATCAATATAGTGATACCTACCTTTGGAAACTTAATGAAAGACTGCAGCTTCAAAACAGAAATGTATTCTTGAGTCTCTTAAGCGTTGTTCTCGCAGTAAAATGAAGGGAGGGGAAAAAAGGAAAAAGTACATAGAGCAGTCAAAGACACGTTTCCCATGATGCACCTGGAGCAAACATATGACACACATGCAGCAACACAGTAAACATCAACATGACCTCGCTCTTCTGAAATGTCGTACTTTGTGCCCCTTAGTCGTAATTACTGACAGTTTTGTCAGTTTAATAGTTTTATTCTAGTTTTTATCGTTAAAGAAAAACGGTACATGAAGCACTAACGTGCTAGTGAGACTATATATATATATATATATATATATATATATATATAAATGTATATATATATATATGGATACTGTTTGTATTGAGCCTTTCAATATTATATTCATATTTGTAATAACATGCATTTTATTATAAATATATATATATATATATATAAATACAATTTTACACGGATATTGTCTTCAAGGTCATTTACAAGCATACATTATTCAAACAATTTCATAATCAGAATAAATCTTTTTTTAGCCTTATAAACGAGGGAAAATGATCATTTATAATGCTGATTTTTTAAACAGTTACACTGTCACTCCTGCAGGTGTCGCCACCACATCTCTTCCAGCGTTTGAGCACTGATGAAGAAGAAGAAGAAGCAGAAGCAGAAGCAGAAGCAGAAGCAGCGTGTCTGTCTTTAGCTCGTCCTCCAACATGGCGGCCACCAGGAGGTTGAAACGCGTGGCGTCTTCACAGCCAGGTTTTCTACATTTCAAGTCATTTTCAGACTCCACAGAGTCGGTCAGCAGTCGACGAAAACGTGTGAACAAGAATAAGAAGAAGAACTGGAATAAGCACATCGACGTAAATGACGTGGATGAGTTTTTAGAGGACATCCGGCACCAGGAGAGGACCACAGGGTACGTTAGCACCAGCTAACTGTTACCTGTTACCTGTCGTGTCTTCACATGCGTTTAAACACATTTTCTTACGCGGCACAATATAACACAAAACAGTGTCACAAGCTACACTTTTTCGGACTGTATCAAATACTTTGAAGTACGCGTTATTATTACTTTGTCTAGTTTACTCGTCTTGTTGGAAAGCTTCGGGCCTGTTGGCATTGTTTCCGTTTTTGTTGTTGTTGTCTTAATCTGCGTGTCATTTTGTAATATCTTGAAGCTTAATTATATCTTCAGACGTTTGAGTAGTTGCACTTCAGTTCTGCAACTACTTTATTACATGTCATTTAGCAGACGCTTTTATCCAAAGCGACTTACAATGGAATTGAATACAATCAGCCAGGGGTAGAGTCGAACTTGGGACCTTTGCGACCATGATGTCTTTCGCAAACAGGGTACCGGTCTTAACCACTGAGCCACTCCACCCCCAGTGAATCCGTATCACAACAAATGTCTTAAGGCCCAGAAATATGATTCAAGAACTGAGTGTGTCCACGTTAAATGTTTTTGTCTTATTTCAGGGGTTTGCTGTCTGAGAAATCAGATGACACTTTGTTCTTTGTGGATGTTGGACAACCAGAGAAACCTGAGTCAAAGGGTAAATATGTCATGTTGTATTTGGAATTATTGTGTGTTAATGACTAGAATTTCTTTTAGGACAGACCAACTACATTATCATTTGGAATTGTGTGTTATTGACTAGAATTTCTTTTAGGACAGACCAACTACATTATCAATATGTAGTAAAGTATAATATAGTATCATATTTTCTAAAATGGTACAGGTTCAAATTAAATACCTGACTAACTGAGATATGTGCATGAAGTTATTTCATTTTTTTTCTCTGTAAAGCTGCAGAATCTGAAGAGGGGAAGAAGAGAAAAGGGAAAACATCTCAGCCTCTGAGGATAGACCTGATACTGCAGCATGACTCCCTCATTCCACCCCCTAAAGAGTAAGTACCTCCCACAGCCTTGTTCACTTATCTGAAGTAACCCGAAGTAAGGTTGACAAACAACTTTCAACTCGAAAGTTGTGGGTTCAATTTCTGGCTCAGCTAATCTACTGATGTGTCCCTGGGCAAGACACTTAACCCCAAGTTGCTCCTGACAGCTGTGCCGTGTGAGTGATAGAGAAATGCGCTGCACACAGATGCGCTGTATCAAAGTGTGGATGAATGGCAAAACTTTGAGTGGTCATCAAGACTAGAAAAGTATGGTGCATTTAACTGTATGAGCAGCAGGCTGTGAGACCAGTGCACAGGGACAATTTACAAATGACTGCCCTGACAAGTGCGACCCGAGATGCCCTCTCATTTACTTTTTCTGTCTGAGCCCAACCGACGATCAAGTATTTGTTGTTGGAGCCAGACCAAGCTTTATGGTGATGGAAAAGTAGGCAGAGAGTAGTGCTGGGCGGTATACTGGTTCATATTGAAAACTTATATTATTTATTTGTTATGTGAATTTTTCATTGAGAAACAAACATTGTGAAGTGAAGAGGAGAAAGGCATAAGTAGGCCTGTTGGAACGAAATTTTGGGAGTCGAACATAATTAGAATGTTTTAAAAAATCAGTGATAATCGAATGCTGTAATTATTATCAAATGTTTATTTTTTTTAATATGTGTGTGTGTTAAAAGGTGGCGACGGAAGCCCAGCCTATTTTCCATGTGAAAGAAAATGCTTAGCTCACGTAGGACCCTCACAGAACAATAACGTTTTCTGAATTGCGATAATCTTGCGCAGATCACCACTTTGAGTCTGTGCAGGCAAGAATTGCGTGTATTTGTTCCTGCCTCTACATTGCAGGGTTTACAGCTGCTCATCAGAATGCTATTACGGACACTGTAAGATATAATTCTCAAAACGACTGAAGTTTAGACGAGCCAAACTACCGAAAACGTTGCCAGATGCATCGGCGACACACTCGAGTAGAACATGATCACATCACTCTCCATCACCAAGGACAGCGCGCGCATGTGTGTGTGTCTCCCTGTGTCTCATTGACACATTACTGTGTATTATCTCAAGGCATCTTTAGATGATGTCTTTGAGTGACAGTTCACACAATGAGCAAGCACTAGACATAAGTCAGATATAATCCTTGTAACCCTTTCAAGGAAGAAATGTTAGAAAAAGCCTCATGGACTCATTCATGTGCTCCCAGTATTTCCTTCATGGGGATGTGAAGATGAACACCTGAGCTTTTTCGTTGACCTCCTTCTGCCCTACGTAAATAAGTTTTTGTATCTCATCTGCCTTTCCCACCAGCGTGCTGGCCTACCAACAACCAAATGCCAAGAAACTCCGTCGCATTGCCCAGAAGGCCGAGCAGCTGGCCCGTAAAGGAGTGGTTCCCCGGAGGCAGAAGCGGCTGCTGAACATGAGGCCAGTTGACAGAGTGGCAAAGAAAGCAATGACGGAGGCCAACAACAACCCAGACAGAGAGTTTTATGACATATGGGGACAAAAAAGTGAGTGGAATGTCTGTGAGTGTGTTCTCTCTGTCGCTCCTCTTCCAGTGATGATCCCATCCTTGCGCTCCCAGTATTTCCTTTATGGAAATGTGAAGACCAACATGGAGCTCAGATGATTGTTGTGTAAACGGTCATCTGGGATCTGAGGAAACTAAAGAAAACTTGAGTTTAAAGATGTGTGAAGATCTGAATGGTTGAAATCAATAGATTACAAATCAACTTAAATAATGTTATTGGTAATATTGTGTACAGTATATTTATGATATGCATCTCCTTTGCTTTTAATCCATCATTTAAGAAGTAAACAAGTTGCTTGGCCAAAATCGCTTTTTCCATGAGGTTATATTCTGTACAGTGCTTTATTGTATGTAGATCCATATTTTGGCATGTCTTGAGGTAAACTAGACTCATGACAAAACAGTAGGCGGAATGGATGAGATTCAACTCTATTGTCATTACTCAAATACAAGGTGTGTGTGTGATACTGTGTGATACTGTGTATTGCCCCCTTTAACATCAATGATAGCTTGAAGTCCTTTGTGGTAGTTGTGGATGAGGTTCTTTATTTTCTCAGATGGCAAAGCTGCCCATTCTTCTTGGCAAAAAGCCTCCAGTTCCTGTAAGTTCTTGGACTGTCTTACATGAACTGCACGTTTGAGATCTCAATGATATTGAGGTCTGAAGATTGAGATGGCCACTCCAGAACCTTCACATTGTTCTGCTGTAGCCAATGACAGGTCGACTTGGCCTTGTGTTTTGGATGTCCAAAAACATTGCATGCGCAGCTTCCGGGCTGATGAGTGCAAATTTTCCTCCAGTATTTTCTGATAACATGCTGCCTTTGTAGCTCACACATCCCCAAAACATCAGTAATCCACCTCCATGTTTCACAGTAGGAATGGTGTTCCTTTCATCATAGGCCTTGTTGACTCCTCCAAATGTGATGTTTATGGTTGTGGCCAAAAAGTCATCACTCCAAATTACTTTGTTCCAGAAGTTTTGAGGCTTGTCTCTGTGCTGTTTGGCGTAATGTAAGTGCGATACTTTGTGACATTTGCGTAGAAATGGCTTTCTTCTGGCGACTAGTCAATAGTGTACCCTTTCTGAGCCACAACTGACAACAACCTGATAGAGTAGTTCTTAACTAGGTTGGCACAGGTCTCCTGAGGGATTTTGGCCTATTCCATTGCAAATTGTTCCAGCTGGTCCAAATTGCGTTGTTTCCGAGCATGGACATTCACCTTGAGCACCCGCCACTGATTCTCAATAGCATTGAGGTCTGGGCTCTGTGTGGACCATTCCAGGGCCTTGGTTTTGGTATCCTTCAGGAACTGTTGGACCAATTTCGATGTGTGCTTCGGGTCATTGTCTTGTTGGAAGACCCAGCGATGACCTAAGGATAGACTACGAGCAGATCTCTGCATATTAGTCCTCAAAATTCCAACATCATTTTCTTTTTTCATGATGCCATGCATCCGAACAAGGCTCCCTGTGCCCGAGGCTGCAAAACAGCCACAGAGCATGATTCAATTCAATTTTATTTGTATAGTGCCAAATCATAACATACATTATCTCAAGGCACTGTACATAGACAACATCAAGGAGAGCAGAGAACCCCAACAGTTCACACAATGAGCAAACACTAGGCATCAGTGGATAGAAAAAACTCCTTACAGTGGAACTGTAGTCCTGTCCATGTCTTATATGAAACAAGAAGCATTTAGGTGAAGACATACTAGTTTAGACAAATAGCTAACTGGTTAATGATGAAGCTCCTTATCCTTTAATTGTGGTTTGTAACACAGGCAAAGATTCAGCCGACCCATGGTACCTTCAACAGACTGGCAAGAAGCCTGTCAAGGTGAGATGATTGATATGTTTTCTGGTGCACATGTGGTGTTTTTTTGTTTGGTGTTTTTTGACTTTTATGGATTCTGTGGTTTTGTGCAGCGTCCAGAGAAGATGAACGACAAACCGTCTGTTATCCCTGCTGTGGAGGTGATCGCCCCTGGAGGATCCTACAACCCAGACTTCTTCTCCCACCAGGTAACATCAGTGTCTACTGTCTATGTACAAATCCAAGCTTCCCACAACTATTTTGACCATGGTGGCATTATGTAGTTGGTTGTGGTTTCTAGTACAAGTTAATGCCAGTGACCCACTTACCCACAACATTCCCTGATTCTTAACTAGAGCGGCATATGATTATTTTCATTATCCATTCATCTGTCTTATTTTTGTGATTAATTGCTCACAAAGTTTTTTTTCTCCTTAAAATATCACAATCATATACAGTCTGTTTGTGTCTCAGCCTCAAAGCTGAGCTCCAGTGTTCAGTCAAATCATCAAAATATTCCTCAACCATTCTTGTGCTGATGTCACAAGTTGACATTTTCGGACACCGGGAACAGCATGGAGGCGGCTGAAGCGAGGCTAACGAGAAACAAATAGTCCACAGTTTGGGATCATTTCTTACACAACCAAGAAAATGTCCAAATGTTGGAGATTAACTCATGTTTTCAGGATTTTAGTCTTTATAACTGATCTACAGTTTGGCATTGTTTGATTTTAATTTATTCTACTCATGACTCTTCCAGTGATTACACTCTCTGCCAATCAGTGGCCGGCAGTCTGTCCGTGGGGATGTAACGATTACCGGTATGACGATAAACCGTGGTAAAATTCCCGACGGTTAGTACTACCGTTTCAAATTTTAATTATCGTTAAAACCGTGATTGATTACCGCAACTGATGACCGAAAAACTCAGTGATACTGCTCATTTCCTGAAGAAGCAGCGGCACCTGAACGGCACTCGCTCAGAAGCGGGCGTGCATGCGCAGTTTCCACTGTCCTGTGACAACACGGCTGAAGCCACCTGCGCTCCAGAGATTTCCCCCCCAGTAAAAAAACAAAAGTCTGGGCATATTTTGCATTTTTAAATGATGTTGACGGTAAAATAATTGAAGACAAAAAAAAAACTCCGCGAAGGGGGTAACGCTTCCGTGACCACCACCCACAACTTTTCAGCGAGTGTAAAGTAAGTCAACAAAAACGGGATTTTGGAATAGTGGGAAATGTCATGGTTTGTCTGTAAAACGTTCCTATTTTCTCAATAAAGGGAACCTAAGTTAAGTGTTACCTAACGTTACTCCTGTAAAAATACATGTTATTGGGCGCTATCAGCGAAAGCGAGTAGTGTGTGCAGACGACACGTACCGTAGCAGAGCAAAATATGTTTGTTTCTGTGTTTTTTATTTTATTTTCATGCTTTGTACGACCGCTGCTACTTAATTATTATCCGACAGAGTGAGGACCTGTGTGTCAGTCAGTCAGATGATAATTAATAATAATAATAATAATAATAATAATAATCATCATATAATATAAAATATATTTTTTTAAATAAAACTTTGTTAAAAGATTTCAGTGTGTGTGTTCAGTACTTTTTGAACACATCTAACAATACCGTGATAATATTGATAACCGTGATATTTTTGCTCACAATAACCGTGATATGAAATTTTCATATCGTTACATCTCTGTCAGCTTCACCTATAGTACCAGCTAAGCATGCTTGTTACCTCGCTAGAGCAGGTACTGGAAAAGTTCGAGGTACATTGCTAATGTAGACTAGCAGAAGTAAAAGGAGTGCCGTGCAAAAACTGTATAGTGGAAATGCGTCATATGTAAGAGCAGGATGCATGCAGGGAGATGAAGTGGTATAAGAAGACTTCTTTCAACTGGAGGGTTGTGGGTTCAATTCCCAGCTCTGCTAGTCAACATGCAAATGTTTCTTTGGCAAGGCACTCACCCATAAAGCTGTTTTGGCAGCCCATGAATGGGTAGGAAAGATGTGTGGTACTGTATGAATGGGTGTGAATAAGTGAACGAAATGAAGCGTAAAGCAGCGTTGAGTGATCATCAGGATGAGAAAAGCGCTGTATAAATACAGACTCTGCTCACACAGAATGGGGAAAGACCGCGTGGCTTCTATGTTGTCGTCATGTGTTTCTCTGCTCCCTCACTGTGAACACAGGCTCTGCTGCAGGAGGCACATGAGGTGGAGGTGAAGAAACAAAAGGAGGAAGACAAAGTAGAGAGACAGTTGGCGGTCAATAAAGAAGACACAGCTACAAAGGTACACATGGTGGTCCCCTCGCTTCATTCATGCAGTGTAAATGCAGTGGAACCTTTTTTGCAATCTAATGTAGGCATTTGTTTTCTGCAGGAGACAATCCTGAGAGAAGAGGTGCAGGGTCTGGTAGAAGAGGATAATGAAGACGACGAAAAAGCTAACGAGGAAGAGGAGGATGTGGCAGTGGGGGGCATTGCACTGTCACAGAAAAAAACTGAGAGGCAGCGGAAGAAAGAGAAGACGGAGAAAATGAAGGTACACAAACAATTCATACTTCTATGAAAGGCTTTAAATTAACAGTTAACATTTCATTCTATGAATTACACATTCATAGATTGTTTGGATATTTGTTCCAGTTGTTGACGAACCACCGTGTTTGAATCCGTAAAAACTGAGACTGTCGTATTTCAGTCTTTAGAAATAATGAATCAAGACAATAATAATTGTTCCTGCGTTAGATTAGTTTTCCTTTTTTAATTTTTGTGTTTCCAGTTAAGAGCAAAAGTCTCAATTTCTTCAAAACTGTACATAGTGTTGCAGCACACAGTGACTTTGAGAAGATGGCATATCGTCTGTCGCTCCATTGACTCAACTGTTCCTCTTCCACACACCAGGAGCAGCAGCGGGCGTCTGACAAACGGCAGACGGACCTACAGCAGCAGCTCTTCCAGCTCCGCTCCATCAAGGCGTCTCTCAAACAACAGGACCAGAAAACACAGAGCAGACAAACACAGCGCAAGGCAAAGCAGGAGGCCCAGAAAAGCCAGCCCAGACGTCTTGGCAGACTCAAGTAAACCTGACGCTCACCTGTTCATGTCAGTCATTTAGTGTATTTGTATGGTTAATCAAAATAATTATGTGGGTCTGCACTATTCCTTTATATTGACATGGTATTAGGCGTGTAACCAGAGGGTTGCCAGTTCATGACACATGATCAAGGGCTGGGTGCCCACGAGCAAGGTACCCAACCCCCCCATTGCTCCCTGGGCACAGATAAGACACTGTTCTTGCTCCCAGCTTGTGTGTTCACTAGTGGTGTATTTAAGAAAAAAGATGGATTAATGTCAAATTTAATAATAAGACTAATTCTAAATAATTTATCCATCCTACCTATAAACTTGAATGTAAGATTATTTGATCAGACTACCTTAGTTCAGCTTACCTGGCTAAAAAGGTTTGATTGCCACAACCTTCAGTTTCCAGCTGGCCATCTAATGTTGAGATAAAGGGTTGAACACACTTCTTAGATATTGTAGACTTAAGCTGAAATCACTGGCCACCATGCTCTCAGAGCGGCCTGTTGGCTTCTCTGCAAAGTGGGCACCACTGACACATCGGTACCTAATAGCACTTTTCCACTGTTCAGTTGTTTCATTGTTCAGAGTGTTTTCCGTTACCATCGTATTGCCTCAGCGTGGCAGAGTCCACATGCCATGACTGCATGAAAATGCCCTGTTGGTTATTTCAGCAGGGGGCAGTGTGGTCCTTGATTACACGGTGAATGCTTGTCTTCTGTCTTCCTTTGCAGGTTCCAGCCTCAGGACCTTGAGATTCAGTTGAGTGACGAGCTGGCTGGCTCTCTGCGACAGCTCAAGGTACTCGACCATCAGTCATTTATGCTCATCCACATTAGGGCTGTTACTTTTTATTTGAAATGCTGTAATACTTTGAACGTAGGATGTAAAGTTCACATTCAAACTGTAATTACCTGCTTGAAATAGTGGTTATTTTGACCGTTCATACTTAACTTGCATTAGTATCAATAATCAACGTACAAACTGAAAATAAATAGATATGTCATTTGAATAAATGGATAGTAAATATGAGGAAGCAAAATTCTAACACGTGAGGAAGTGTATTCATTGACAAACAGAAATTGAAGCCACTGTTATATACTGTATAAAAATACTCAATCTAAATGTATTCAATTACATTTTATTTGTATAGTGCCAAATCATTATCTCAAGGCACTGTACATAGACAACATCAAGGAGAGCAGAGAAACACAACAGTTCACACTATGAGCAAACACTAGGCGTCAGTGGAGAGAAAAAAAACTCCCTCTATTATGTCAACGCGGAGGGACAAGTGTGCTGTTGGTGGCTGCACAGTGGAGCACAGTGTTTTACAGAGGATTTTATATATGAAGCTAATGTGCCGGATAAAGTCAGCAAACGTGTGTTCATGTGTTCGCACCACTTCACATCAGTATTTAGTCAGCGACGCACAAACACACACATTGTTAAGAAAAGGTCACACAGAGCTCATAACTGACCATTCTGACACGTCCTAAATAAAAATATTTGTTCAGTACGTCCTCCATGACCGGAGCACAGACTCAGTCTGATACAGTCACATACAGCAGCTGTATGCAGCTCGCCGCTGACGATCAGCGGGGCTGCACTCAGTTAGGGGCATAGGGACATCTGTATCAGACCGGTGACTGTGCTCCGAAGACCTTGCCACCGCTGATCGCCAGTGGTGAACTGCCTAAACAGTTGGACAGTGTTCGGCTCGATCCTTATGTAGGACGTCTCTTCCTGTGACGGCACTCTCGCTGTTTTCTGTGCACGCTGCCATGTTGATATTGTCAGAGAACTAGTGGAGGGAGGAGGAGACGAATAGAGCTGTAAAGCGCAGTAAAGAGGACAAATCAGAAACCCCCTGGAAGAAGTGGGTGTGTGTTTGCCTGTGTCTCATTTGCATATAAAGGGACCATGCACGAAAACCGAGCGTTCCGAAAGGGGCGGGTTTAGCAGGGTTATTGAACTGCTATGATGCTTCATCCTTATGGTATTTTGACCAAGGCATGTCACTGACATGTTCATTAGGACACCAGGAAACTATTTTAATGGGGGAAATAGGGTATAATATGTCCCCTTTAAGTCTAACTTGTAATACTGTGTCTCTGCAGCCAGAGGGCAGCGTCCTCAAGGACCGCTTCAAGAGTATGCAGAAGAGGAACCTGATAGAACCTCGAGAAAGAGCCAAGTAAGGACTTGTTGTTGTGTAACATGTCATCAAAGACGTCTGATGTTGAGCTTCATGAGGTGTGCACTGATTAAAACACGTCTCTCCCCCCACACACAGGTTCAAGAGGAGGCACAAGCTGAAGTATGTGGAGAAGAGGGCTTTCAGAGAGATCACTTAGGACCAGAATGTGACCCACAGACCACAGGAGCGGAGGATCGTGGCAACATTCAAAGCCACAAGTGCAACATAATGGAACGGTGTATATACATGAATGACTGCTGATGACCTGTCTGTCCTTTTCTGACCATCACGTCTTATTACCAAATAAATGTCAACAACAAATATAATTCTGTAATTTGTAAATCTGTGCACCTGTGTTTATTCACCATGTTCCAAATGATATTTTCTGTTTTTTTAAAAGTTGATGCAAATAGTCGGTGTCAACTGTTTTTCAAAAATAGAAACTTTGAAATGCACTGTTCCAAATGATTAAGCACAACAGTCTCACAATGTTTTATAGGTTGTAAAGAACTGAAAATGGTCATTTGTTGAATTTGTGGTGTTAGATTCACTGAAATCAAAAGCATCTTAACAGGTCAAACTACATGTTAACATAGGACCTCTTATTTGATGGCAGCTTAACAATTATTGCATCCACTGAACCTGTGAGGTTTTTGGAGAGCCAGACGTCAGAAGAGTTTCCCAGAGCTGCTGCTTGGATGTGTGCTGCCTCCCACCCTTCAGATCTGTTGCTTGATCCTCCAGAGGTTTGCAGTTCTGCACAAACCTTAAACCCGGCCACTCCTAACCAATGCTCACAAGCAGAAATGGCTGCAGAGGGTCCAGAAATACAGTCTTGTTCACCGATAAGTGCATGTAGGCGTGGTTGTTTGGGTGACGGCCGCCATGTCCCAACGAGGATGTGATGTCAGCAAGGAGGGGGTGGAGTTGAGCTTTGGGCTGGAATCATGGGGAGAGAGCTGGTCGACCCCCTTTAGGGTTCCTAAAGGTGTAAAAGTATGTAGAGTTTTTGACTGCTAGGGGCATACGAGGAGTGAAATGGTGTCGGTCCATCCTCCCCCGAGAACCTCCGGCGCAACCTCAAACTAAAGATCTATGAGGGAGGGAGGCTACTCTGACACCCTGCAAAGAAACTCTCCTAAATCTCACACGTTAAATGGATGCAAGAACGGTCCTATGTTAAAGTGTGACCAGTTTCGATGTTTTTGAATGAAATAACTTTTGTTTTCAGTCAATGTGACGACCTAATGCTGCGTTTCAACTAACGATGGCAGGAGCAACACGTCGGCAATGCTGGGAATCTACCCCACAACCTTTGACAACCGGCCACTGAACTTAGATCAGCCAGAAAATAGTTGGACTCACACTCAGAATTTTGTGGACTGACTCGGGGTAGATTATAAATATCTGAAGTCATATAATCCCGGAACTAATGGATTAAGTGTAGATGAGGACATGAAGGATGTGTCCCTACATTATGATGATTAAACAAACTAAAGTGTGAATGTGTTAATTAATTCCAACCTGCCACTGAAACCGTCATGGCTCGCAGTGATGTGCTGGTGTTAATGACACAGAGACGGTGTCTCGTGCTGCTGGGACGTCTGTGGAACCCCCACTGACTGAGCCACCGTCCACCTGGCTGCTCAAAGACACAGTGGCACCACCTGCAGCCTCAGCAGCACACTCCTCTTTGATGAGTGAACCCATAGACCATGTCCCCAGAGAACCTCTGTCATTACAGGCTTTACAGGCTTTACAGGGTTTAGTGCAGACAGTATCAGAGTAAGTGTGGATTATGGCCACCCTTCATTTGTCAATCAGTGTAATCAATAATTCTATTTTAATGATGTGGATTGAATCTAATGTATGTAACATCTGTTAATACATTTAAAAAAACATGGTGATAGAGGGTGATAAAAGTAAAAAACTATGATCTGATAATAATAAGAGGCAACACAAGTCCATTGACGACAGTTACAGAATAAACACAGAAAGGTTTTCTGTGCGTTTGTGGCAGCAGACGGTCATTTGTCCTCATGTCCTCTTCACGTGTGAGACGTGATGTTGCCAGGTTGTCTTGGCCTTGGGTGGGATGGATTATGTGTATGTGTGTGCCATTGCAGTCACTCATTACATCCAACAAAATAGATTAGTCCTCATCCAGTCTGGGGAGTCCTAGATTTTTCCATTAATTCCAATGTTTCCTAATGTGTTGCTGAACATGCTGCACTCTTGTTCACTGTGACCAGCTGTGCTATCGGTTTTACCTGCTTGTTGTTGCTCGACAGAGCAGTGAGACTTGGATCTTCCTCATGGGGACAGAAATCAAGTGCGTGTGGACTGTAGATGATCCTGGTGTTTAGAAACGTGAAGCATCGAGTGGAAAAAAAGAACATGGAAGCATTTTGTATTTTGTGAGGGTGGAAGCAGTTTGTGTGGTGATGATGGAGCAGTGAGACATGAAAGTAGAAGGGAGAGGGGATAAACACTGATGGTGAGTGAGTTAGAGGGAGAGATAGAGGGGGGAGGAGCAGAGAAATGATTCCTCTCTCTAATCCCCGAGACACACTCTTGGTCTTGCTGCTCAGAGGGAGACGGAGGTTGGTGGAGGAAACAGAAAGAAAGAGAAACCGAGAGGGATGGAAACAACAAGACGAAGGGAAGAGAATAGAGCTGAAACAATGAAAGACATGCTGAGAGACAACACGTGTGAGAGAGAGACAGGCTGTAAGGACGAGGAGGAAACCTGCCACTGGTGAACAGAGGGAAGGAGATGGTAGAGGATGAGGAAGTGTGACGCCTGAACCATAACCAAGGGAGAAAGAGAGGAGCTCCACAGCAGAGAAGGAACTCCTTGGAAAACAAACCTGGGACGGGAGGAACAAGAGGAAGGAATGATGAGGACTGATGAGTGGAGGATAAAAAGAAATCCCCAGTTGATCAGGCTCACATGAGTGTATGGACCCTGCACCCAGCCAGTGTTACCACAAGATGCTGTCAAAGAAGCAGAGTGTGAGGGCAGAGAGGTCCCCTCTGTCTCCCACAGTCAGGTTCACCTAGAGCAGACACACAGACGCACACTTCTGTGAGCAGGTGGACGGACACACAGACACACAGACACACACTTCTGTGAGCAGGTGGACGGACACACAGTGGAGCAGGTGGGACACACAGACTTCTGTGAGCAAGTGGACAGACACACAGACGCTGCTCATTTTCGGAGAGCTATAAATAAAAGAAGCAGAACGGGATCTTGGGAGCTCACAATGACACACCAAACAGATTTTTACTTTTATGCTAAGTTAGCCACCTGAAACAAATCCCTACCTCAACCCAACAAGTGGACTTGAACACTGGGAGAAAAGGGGAGCATTGAATACCTTCCTGTGGACGTCTGTTTAAACTGCATTCAGCAAAGGTTTGCTGTGCCCAGTAGATGCTTTCTATCTCCAACCATGGGAGAATGGACCATCCTAGAGCGCCTCCTGGAGGCTGCTGTGCAGCAGCACTCTACTATGATTGGGAGGTGAGTTACTGAATGAGTGTAAGACTGTGGCTGAGGTTCGATGGCAAATCTGTGTTGGTGCTATCACGTCTTTACACATTTCATCCATACAGTTTTCAAATGAAGACATTTAGCATCCACATGTAACATCAGCATAAGTGAAAGTGAAGATCTACAGGATAATAATGACACCATGCGGCTTAGATACTTAAAGACAGGAGTTAGCATGTTCCAGGGACAGCTCAGGTTGAACAGTTTAAAAATAAAATGAGAGAATGAAGGTTGAGATGGTTTGGTCATGTGCAGAGGAGGATGATGAAGATGTGGCTGTCAGGCAGGAGGAACAGAGGAAGACCACACATAAGGTTCATGGATGTTTTGAAGGAAGACATTGAGGACACATGTGACATGCACACCAAACAAAGCTTTCTCTGCCCTCATTGGTGATTCTGATGGCAGGGTGAGGACGACAAGGGCTTTAGCTTAGCTTCTTTAATCCACTGAGTGGCATGATGGTGGGTTAGGGAACCAGGAGGGACATGTTAGCCAACACAGAAGCTTAAGACATTTCAGATCCAGAGCAATATGAGGACCTTAGAGGTCTGCCATGCTTCTGTTCCTCTCCATGTTCCCTCCTGTGTTAGTATCAGATCTCTGTAAGAGGCCATCCTCTCATGAGCTTCCCCAACAGTTCCCTCCTATCCACTCGTTTCTCTGTCATGTGTGAAGTCAACCAGTGCAAGGCCACGGGAATCTGTTTGATGTTGTAATCACATTTGAATAATGCATTCCTGACAGATAGAGAATGTTTGTTTTTCATGTTTAATGACTTGAGTATCTGCTGATACGGATATCAGTCCCTACATGACTCAACTAAAATGATGTTACTGACTGTTTACACCAGGGGTCTCAAACTCAAATGACCTGTGGGCCACTGAGTGTCTCGTCTGGTCAGTCTGGGGCCAGTCAAGTAAAAAAAAACGGCCAACTTTTTTTGGGAAAAGCAACAGCCGTGGTGGACGATATGAGCTCAAAATGATATATCAATATGCAGGATTGATTCCTTTTTTATACGTACTCCATTGCCTTGTGTGAGCTTTTCTGTCTTTATACTTATTCATTATTCTGTATATCATCTTGGTCCACTGTGTTTGTTTTGAAGTGCTTTAAAAATAAAGTTGGATTGGATCATTTCAAAATGAAAGTGCTTGTTTTAATATGCAAAAATATTCACAATAAAAAAAAAAACATATTTATGATGCAAAATTAACTCGTTACAACTTGATATAGTTTGGGGGGCCACATGAAATCGATTGGGCCGCAACTTTGAGACCACTGGTTTACACGTTTGTGGTCTGTTCATAGCACATCAGATTTTACAGATTAAAATGTCCAATATCCGATCCAGTGATTTTTACCTGTATTGTACCGATACCGAGTATCATATCAATCATGAACATAAACATGTTTTTACATCTAGTAAAAGACACACACACACACACACACACACACCCTGGACCATTTGCCAGTCCATCACAGGGCAAATATATAGTGTCGAATTACCTAATTGCTTTTGGACTGAGGGAAGAAAGCAGAGTACATGCAAACAAGTCATGAAGGTCTTTTTGCTGTAAGGCAACAATGCTCCACATTACCCCACAGTAACCCTACATTTGAGTTATTGAGTGAAATGATGCCAGTTTATGTAAATGATGTGAAGATGATTCTTTCTTTGCTGACAAAGCTCTGTGAGCGTGACTATTGTTAACTTAAAGCTCTGTGAGCGTGACTTTTGTTTAGTTAAAGCTCTGAGCGTGACTTTTGTTAAGCTAAAGCTCTGTGAGCGTGACTTTTGTTTAGTTAAATCTCTGATGACTTTTTGTAAAGCTAAAGCTCTGTGAGCGTGACTTTTGTTTAGTTAAAGCTCTGAGCGTGACTTTTGTTTAAAGCTCTGTGAGCGTGACTTTTGTTTAGTTAAATCTCTGAGCGCGACTTTTTAAAGCTAAGTGAGACTTTTGTTTAGTTAAACTTTGACTTTTGTTAGTTAAAGCTGTGAGCATGATTTTTTTTAGTCAAAGCTGTGAGCGTGACTTTTGTTTAAAGCGATGAGTGTGAATTTTGTTAAGTTAGAGCTCTGTGAGCGTGACTTTTGTTAAGTTAGAGCTCTGTGAGCGTGACTTTTGTTTAAAGCGATGAGTGTGAATTTTGTTAAGTTAGAGCTCTGTGAGTGTGACTTTTGTTAAGTTAAAGCTCTATGAGCGTGACTTAAAAAGCTGCATGAGTGTGAATTTTGTTAAGTTAGAGCCCTGTGAGCTGGACTTTAAGTTAAAAGCCTGTGAGCTTGACTTTTGTTGCCACTGTGAGCATGACTTTGTTGAGTTAAAGCCTGAGCCAAAGTGACTTTTGTTAGTTAAAGCTGTGAGCTGACTTTGTTAGTTAAAGCTGTGAGCTGCTGGGACTTTGTTAAGTTAAAAGCCTGTGATGGACTTTTGTTGAGTTAAAGCCTGTGAGGGTGACTTTGTTGCTAAAGCCTGGAGCATGACTTTACAAAGCTATGTGAGGTGACTTTTGTTGAGTTACAGCCTGAGCCGGACTTTGTTAAGTTAGAGCCTGTGAGCTGACTTTTGTTGGAGTTAAAGCCTGTGAGCATGACTTTGTTGCTAAAGCCTGTGAGCTGACTTTGCTGAGTTAAAAGCTCTGATTTTTCCTAAGGTAAAAGCCTGTGAGCCTGACTTTGTTAAGTTAGAGCCTGTGAGCTTGACCTTGTTGCTGCCGTGAGCGTGACTTTTGTTTAGTTGGGCTCCATGATTTTCTTAAGGTAGCTCTGTGAGCGTGACTTTTGTTAAGTTAAAGCTCTGTGAGCTGGACTCTTGTTAAGTTAAGTTTTGTTTGACTTTTGTTGCTAAAGCCCTGGTGAGTGTGACTTTGCTGAGTTAAAGCTCAGCTGCACTTTGTTAACTTAGAGCCTGTGAGCTTGACTTTGCTTGCTAAAGCTGTGAGCTTGACTTTGTTAAGGTTAAAGCTCTGTGAGCGTGGACTTTTGTTGCTAAAGCTCTGTGAGCTGACTTTGTTGGTTAAATCTCTGTGAGCATGACTTTTGTTAAGTTAAAGCTCAGTGAACGTGACTTTTGATGAGTTAACGCTTTGTGAGTGTGACTTTTGTTAAGTTAAAGCTCTTGAGCGTGACTCTCTTGTTGTTGTGAGCGTGACTTTGCTAAGCTAAAAGCCTGTGAGCTTAACTTTGTTATGTTAAAGCTGTGAGCGTGACTTTTGTTAAGTTTAAGCTCTGTGAGCGTGACCTTTGATCAGTTAAAGCTGTGAGCGTGACTCTTGTTAAGTTAAAGCTCTGTGAGTCGCGACTTTGTTAAGTTAAAGCCTGTGAGCTGACTTTGTTAAAGTTAAAGCTCTGTGAGCCGCTGACTTTGTTGGGGTTAAAGCCTGTGAGCGGACCTTGCTGCTAAAGCCGTGAGCGCGGACTCTTGTGAAGTTAAAGCTCTGTGAGCGTGACTTTTGTTAAGTTAAAGCTCTGTGAGTGTCATTTTTGTTAATTTAAAGCTCTGTGAGCGTGACATTCTAGGGGTGTGGTTTTGGTCTGAAACAGCGCGGCTGACGAGAGTGTCAGTGAGGAGATATTTTGGCTCGTTTGCAGCGATTAGGAGGTTTTTAATCATGAAAACAAGTTAATATATGTAAGTAGACCTCCATAACTAACATATATGTGTGATACAAGCATTCTATGTCACGTTTAAGTTAAAGCTCTGTGAGCGTGACTTTTGTTAGTTAAAGCTGTGAGCTGACTTTGTAGTCAAAGCTGTGAGCGCGGACTTTGTTGCCAGCTGTGAGACTTTTGTTAGTTAAAGCTGCTGTGAGCCGACTTTTGTTAGTTAAAGCTGTGAGCGTGACTTTGTTAGTTGTGCTGCTGTGAGCGTGACTTTAGTTAAGCGAAAGCTTGACTTTTGTTAGTTAAAGCTGTGGAAATGACTTTTGTTAGTTAAAGCTGCTGTGGCTTGACTTTGCTAGTTAAAGCTGTGAGTTTGACTTTTGTTAGTTTAAGCTGTGGTTGACTTCTGTTTTAAGCTGTGAGCGACTCTTTGTTAGTTAAAGCTGTGAGCATGATTTTTTTTAGTCAAAGCTGTGAGCGTGACTTTTGTTTAAAGCGATGAGTGTGAATTTTGTTAAGTTAGAGCTCTGTGAGCGTGACTTTTGTTAAGTTAGAGCTCTGTGAGCGTGACTTTTGTTTAAAGCGATGAGTGTGAATTTTGTTAAGTTAGAGCTCTGTGAGTGTGACTTTTGTTAAGTTAAAGCTCTGTGAGCGTGACTTTTGTTAAGTTAAAGCTATGTGAGCGTGACAAGAGTTACGCTCACAGAGCTTTAACTTAACAAAAGTCACGCTACATTAGCACATTATTGGTCAACATTGGCTTTTCTTCATTGAATGAGACACTGAAAGTGCGACATCAGCTCGACGAGTCATACAGGCATGCTGCAGGGTGTTGGAGAGTAGATGAAATCCTCAAAGGTAACTGAGGAAAACTGAGGGGCAGATAGAACAACAACTGATGACATGCAGGATGTGAAAAGGATGGAGAACTATTCAAGACGTGTTTATCACATGCTCGACTAGATGGGTACAACAGCATTGAAATGGCATTGATATACATTTTCATCGACTGCAAATATAAACGTATACTAAAACAGGTTCTCTTTCTTCATCACCGGATGATACAATAATAATCAAGTAAAAGTAAAACTGCAAATACTGTAAAGGTGAAGGTTGTGTACAGACACTTGGCCTCAGTCAGTTGGCAGGAACCAGATGGTGCTGCATGTCGTGACCTGAGCCGAGAGTCCTGCTGCCAATAAGCCTCTGATCTTCTTTGGTGAGATGCAAGACCCGTTGTTCAAACAGCTGAAATATTCATAACAGGTGAAGCAAGAAAAAAGAATCTCAATCTAGATGCAGCCTGCACAGCTTCAAGTGTGTTTAAACCTCAGTCTATTTCTGTTTCCCTCATACACATCTCCACTTATGACATCTATTTTTAATTTTTGTTGGTGTACTCACTTTCAAGCAAAGAAATAAAGCTTTTGAAATGTTTCCAAAGAACTGTGTTACTTTTGAGGTCCAAAAAATACAATATATTCCTGAGTCATCCATCTTCTGCCGCTTTTATGCTCCATGTGAGGGTCACAGGGGGAGCTGTGCTAATCTCAGCTGACAGGGGTGATCAGTGGGGGACACATGGCATTGTGAGCCCGGGTCTTTTGGTTACAGAGGGAATACTGTGGAACCTTAGTCGTATAAGTCCTGTTTCTTGGGCTAACATGTGTGGCACATTGGCTCGATCGGGCTCTGGATGTAACTGCTGAGAAGAAGTTCAGTAAAGAACATCAACTGTCCTCAACGTCTGCTTATTGACTACAAGTTATCATGCTGGCAACAAAGATTAAAGAGTTCCGAGGACGCAAAATTTCCGTGTGAAGGCGAAGTAGAAATAAGAAGTTACAAAGGCTATGTCAGTTTGCTCAGTGAGGTCGTTGAGAAGGACGGTGACTGGGTGGAGTACATCAAGGGGCTGGAGCACGACATCATCGATGCTCCTCAGTGTGTGCAGGGGCAAGACGTATGAATTCTGGCTATGCTGCGTAGACCAGGAGGTATCTTTTCAAAGAACTGGTTACATTGGTGCAGAACCATCTGTGGTTGTTCCACTTCCACACTCATTCACGCAGGCTGGGAGTGACGGTGGAGCTGCAGCAATGATGGGAGCAGAACTGGAGGACATGCTGCGAGACAGGTTAGTCTGTGGGATAAATGACGACCAGTGGAGACCTGGTGATCCTCTCTGCAGGCGTTAGTGCTACCATACCACACGGTGATGCAGTCAGTCAGGCTGCTCTCCACAACACAGCTGTAGACGTTACTGAGGATCTCTGCAGGCAGGCCTAACTTCATCAGCCTCCTCAGGAAACGCAGCCATTGCTGAGCTTTCTTGACCAGCTGTTTTGTGTTGGTGGACCACAAAAGTGGTCCTCAGTGATGTGGACCCCTGCCCCCCCCCCTTCTCCACTGATGAGGTCTCCTCTCCTTCCTCTTGCCTGTGTTGAGGGTGAGGTTGTTGTCCTCACACCACAACACCTCTGTCCTGCAGGCCATCTGCATATGTCAGGATGGTGTTGTCCTTGTGGGAGGCGATGCAGTCATGTGTGTACAGGGTGTTGAGGATGGGGCTGAGGACACGTCCCTGTGGAGTTCCAGTGTTTGTGATGATGTTGCCAATCCTGACAGACTGGGGTCTGCCAGTCAGGAAGTCAAGGAGCCAGTCGTAGAGGGTCGGGTAAGGGGCTACAGAATGCATTATGTCTATGAGATGTGAGATACAAGTTTGTGTGTGTGAGAGACCATGTGTGAGGTGTACACAGGTGTGCATAAGTACACAGGGATTACTCTGCAGAAGGTGTGTAGAACGTGGGTTTCAACATCACGTCACATGCTTGGGTTGCTTTTCCTCTTCTCTCTGGCTGTCTCTCTCTCTGCCGTTGGACAGAGCAGGACTGCTTAAACATGCAGGTCTATCCTCCCTCCACCCTGATAGTGATCTCCAATAATGGAATAGGAAGTGGCTCTTGATAGAAGACAGGGCACTTAATGAAACAGTCTTTAAAACCTCTCTATTTGAAGTAGAAATAGTCTCATTACTATGGCAAGTGACTGATTAAATCACTAAGCACCTTAGTGACGTTTTGGTCCATTATTATAAACCTGGATAGAATTTAGGAGAGCAAATATTTGTATTTGCAAAACCTTTCTCAGCAGGAAAAACAGTAGCTAATCCCACAACTTAACTAGTGTAAAATATGTTACACCATGAATTTATTTGCAGAGTAATCTCAAAACAGCTGCTGGAGTGTAGGTGGTGGCTGAGGCTGAAAATACTGATGTGTAAATGATGTTATGTACTTTGTTAGTTAGTTAGTGTTATAACTATTAACGAGGAAACGGGAGACCATGAAGAACAGCAGGCATGTGTTGATCTTCAACTCAGGACAGACCATTCTCAACGTCACTTCACACGTCAGTATCACTGAAGGGACAAACTTGAAGGGACAAACACTTTGTGTTCCGGCACCTTATGATTTACAAATTAAGCACTGGCTGGGAGTGATGCCTGGCATAGGCGCCTGAGCAGGCCTTCCTGAAGGTTGTTTCTGTGGCTCTTCTGGTGATTGATGTCTGGCTCTGTAACGAGGGGTGGTACCTGAGGTGAGTCAGCACATGGACCAGAAGAGGAATTGATCGACATGTCTTCACCAGGTAAGATGATCACTGGTTTCCACTGTGTATGTCACAGGACCTGTTTTTGCAGGTGTCCACTCAACACCAGTGGTGTAGTTCCAGGCAAGCACGTTATCTCCAGCCGTGAATCTTCAGTGCTTTACTTTTGCTCGTCTTTCCATTTGAGCTTTCTGTTGGAGATGAACAATTTCTTTAGTCTTCTGTGGTCTCAGAAGATCTAGTTGAGCGCGGAGCTGTCTCTTGAGCACGGACAAAGCTGGAGACACCTTTGTTGTGGCATGAGGTGTGTTCCTGTGTGACAGCAGAAAAGCACTTAAGAGCTTGCTTCATAGTTTGTACAAATCTTTCAGTGAGCCCATTTGTGATAAGGTGCAGAATTGATGTGCTGAATACCGTTCTCTTCCATGAATGTCTTGAATTTTTCAGACACTAGCTGCGGACAGACCTTAGCTCTTCTATGGTTTTCTCAGAAGAGCTGCTCTTCATCACAGCCACTTCTGGCCATTTGCTATGAGCGTTGACTGCCACTAAGAACATGTGGTTCTCCAGAGGTCCAGCAAAGTCTATGTGGACTCTCTGCCACGGTTCCTAAGGCCAGTGCCACGGATGTAATGGCGCCAGCTGTAGGAGGTTTCTCAGAGCAGGACTTTGGCTTCTCCTTTGTAGCTGCATCCAGGCCTGGCCACCAGAACTAGCTCTGTGCAATCTCCTTCATCCGCACCACACCACATTACATCTTTGAACACTGTCTTACATTTGTCTATCCACTTCCATGCTGTTGTTTTGTTAAGCAGCACATGTAGCGGCTGTTAGCTTGTTGGACACCAATTTTGCGTAGTATGTCAGCAAGTCAAAGAATGACCTCAGCTGACTCACATTTTTGGGAGATAGAGCGAAGTTTTAACAGTTTTTTTGATAAATGGGTTTACAGATGAGATGGATTCATGCAGGAACCGGAGGTGAATGCAGGGATCTGATCCAGACGGCGGTAAAGGAAAGCATCAGTGACAGCATGCACACGGGAGGAAGTCCTGAGCATAGGAGCACACAGGAGTTAACAAAGGAGAAGACAAAAAAGTAACTAACCACGATAGAACTAGATATCTCAAAGAGAGCCGAGGCGTTTACCGTATGGAGGTGTGGCTACGAGAGGCTGGAGAACAGGAAATAAGTAGAGGCTTGATTATTAATGCAGATTTGGAGCAGGTGTGAAAGCCCTGAAAAAGCTGAGACCCAAACTCTGAACATTAACCTGGTTGGTACAAAGTTGTGTTCATAGTCTGAGTTACTAGTGATGGTTTCTTTATGACACTGAATTTTGACTGAAGTATGTAGAAAATGAAATGAAACAAACAAAAAATAAGTACTAATAATTAGAGTCACGTTATCTCTCTAATGTCATTATGTAATACATTTTTGAAATGGGTGCAGGTTCTGAGCGATATTGGGGGAGAGCGTGCTGTCGGTGACACTTATGAACAGAGAACAAAAAAATACTGTAGATGCCGGTGCACACTGATAAATAAAACCATGCAAAACTCTTAAAATATACAATATTAAAATATACAATAAGAATTAATAAAACCAGTCTAAACTACTATGTAACAATTATACCAGTGTGTGAAGTATGTGAGAAGAAGAGGAGGATGACGAGAGCGCAAATAATCTTATTGGGTATAAATTTGCCTCCTGTAGCTGACTTTGCTCGGACTGTATTTTAACATTGGCAATGATGGTCTTCAACACCTGAATCTTTTATCAGATAGGTATTAAAAGTTTGAGGTGTAGTGAGTACTTTGCTTGACATATACTGACATGTCGCTCAAACACTTGTTTGAATGATCCCAGCACTTCAATCTTAACATCTGTCATGTGGCTAAACAGGACTCTGAGGAGTCACTCAGGAGTTGAACCTGATATTGATGCTAGGTGACTGTGTGTGTTATCAGGTCTCCACTCAGTCGTCATGTGACCATTTGATCAGCATGCTTTGGTTTAGCAGATCCCTGTGGATTGTTCCTGTTCCTGCTTTGTTTGTAAAGTGTGGACATTATTGTGCAAGTCTGTACTTTATCTCTTGGAAAAGAAGTCAAATCTGGACGTGGGAAAGAAGCTGTGACATTTCCTTGCTTGTGACAGATTCCCCTGAGAGGTTTGTGAGTTTTGTGTGAATAACACAAAACTGGAATAACTCTTTCCAGACCTACAGGAAGTCTGTTCCTGTGTGTGCCGTCCACACTACCCTGACTTATTAGAGCCCAAACAAAACCGAAAAAGTATAAAATTGCCATTTTACATTGAAAGCCATTCATCTGGACGGCAACTTTTCAAGATGACCTGGCGGCTACAACTTGTTTAAATCTTAAAAATCTTAACACAGAGTTAAAACACAAATGAAATTTGAATCCTGACCCTAAAGCAGCTTGTGACCGAGGAGAAGGTAGGGTGGCATGTAATGGGAGGTTTACTGGTTCAAATCCCGGGACAGGCTGCTATTTTTAATCATTTCTATTTCTCAATCTATCTTATCTTGTATGTTTCCCCCTTTTTATTAACACTTTTAGATTTTGAAAATGTAAAGTTTATATTATTCATGTCAAGATACCTGACCCATTAAGTCCAGATGTCTGTTCAATGGTTGGTTAAATGCAGAATTAAAAATCTCTATAACACATTGGTGTGTGCAAATATAAGAAATTCTAATTCAATCACTATCAAAGGACAATTTGAAAATGACTGCCTGTTGTTTCTATCATTAGCTCATTATACGTCATTGAAGCATTGAACTGACAGTCCATTTCTCAACACTTCACATAATTCAATCAGTGCAACACTGTCTCCTTTTGAAATTCTGAAGATATTCCAAAATTCTGAGTTTTTTTCCAGGAAATATGGGGGCGTTATAAGGTGGTTTTATGCCAATCCTAGAATATAAGGGGCTTTTCCAAAAGTTCTCAATTTAGTGGAATAAACTTTTTTTTTTTTAAAAACACTGCATTGTTTCTGAAAGTATCTTCTAAATGCTGTGGTACATGTCACGCCAATAGAGAACAGACATGATGCTCTGTTTGGAGCTGAGAGAGAGAGAGAGTGTTGCCTCCTGCTGTGACGGTATGTTTCTCGTTTGACATTCACAAAAGTTTATGAAGACATGGACTCAGAGACTGACTCAGTCATCACGTGTCTAACCTGTTGTGGAGAAGCAGACTGACGCTGTCCCAGACCTCCTGTAGTTACTGCAGTGAGACGTTTATATCCGGTTATCTGGGCCAGAGTTTTCTTATCTTCTGCACTGGAAAGTTGAGCCTGTGTGCTATAAAGAGAGTCTGTGGTAACATGAACAGGAAATACACCTAAATGCAGATTACACACGGTCGTCACGGACTGTATAATGAGTAACTCATTTAAATGTTCCTTGTTTTTATAAATTATTTTAGATGATTCCTATCTTCTTCTTCTTCTTCTTCATCATGTGAGACTGATGGGGCGGCGCCCTCTATGGACGGGCCTCCACTGTTTTTCACCCACGCATGATTTGACTCACTGCACACACAACGAGTCAGAGGAAGGACAAGAACCACTAAGGTGGTTACTCTTCTGCATCTTTGTCTTCAGTCACTGTTTAAAACAGTCTTGGATGTGATCTGATATGGACACTGACCGTCGGTGTGAGTGTAACGAGTGGTTGTTTGTGTGTCTGTATGTGATGGACTGGCATGTCCAGGTGATACCTGCTGTTCAGTGGCTACAGTTACGTTCTCCTTGTGTTCCCGCTGGCAGCGTTGTTTTCAGTGAGTGTGTGTGTGTGTCAGTGTTGCAGCGACACGTGACTGAAGTCATTGTCATAATAATGATTGTAAAAATGTGAGAGGCTGACAGAGTTCTTCTTCTCTGAATTATCTGATGATGATGATGATGATGATGATGATCCTCCACCGTAAAAACAAAATTGAACACACACACAGATCCTGCCAACATGGTCATAGTCCCCATCTTCACTGCTGATCCTGTGAGCAGACAGACAGAACATGAAAATTCATTCAGACCATACACACACACACACACACAAACATTCTACAATGAAGCAGTGAAGGCGAAGGAGTGATTTAACTCTGGCTCTCAGGCCGGTTATAAAAAGCTCTGTGTGAGACAGAGCTGTTGTGTGAGTTGTAAATTTAGCTCCACCACCTGAAGAAGGAGCAGCATGACTCAGACAGCTGCTATTTATGGAGGAAGCTTTTCTTTTTTTTTATCCTGATAGGAAACAGTGTGACATGTTTTGGAAGCGCGATGCTAACATTCACATCATAGCAGACGACTGTTAGCGTTCATACTGTAAACATTACAGTGTGATGTAGCTACAGTCTAAACTCCAATAGGGTAGTTAACTGGAATACAAGTATTTTTTTTATTTTAAAGAGAGTTAAAGACAGTTATCAGTGTATGATCAGAACTCTAAGTCACATGTGTAAGATGTTGGCTTTGTCCTAAAACATGAACTCAAATTTAATCTTTAATCGAAAACCACTGACTGGAGTGCCGTCACAGGAAGAGGCACAAGAATCAAACTGAACACAATGTTGGTTCATCTCTCATTTAGAGCGGAAATGTCTAAAATCTCGTGGTGTATTTAGCCACATCACTGCTGAAAACCTGTATATTCAGCTTCAGCCAATAAACCCCTACATGTTACACACTGGACCTTCATACAGGTGCAGATGTAGACTGCACCCTATAAGAGGAAGCATTAAAGAAATCAATCATCTACAACAATCACCTTTGCTCGACTCGTTACATGTTCAAATCCCTAATCCTCAGTGACTTTGACAAAAGTATAAACATTACATGTCATTTAGCAGACTCTTTTATCCAAAGCAATTCACAGTACAATGGAATTGAGTACAATCAACGAGGGGTGGAGTCAAACTTGCGACCATTGCGACCATGATGTCATTTGAACACATGGTACCAGTCTTAACCACTGAGCCACTCCACCCAACGTGTTTGGGATGTTTCCTGTTCATTGTGTGTCATGATGGAGGCTACACAAGCTGAGTCCCAGTGGGTGGGAAGTTGTCATGGATGCAGCTCCTGGATTGGGATTGGGATTGTGAAAAACCTACTGATTTAATCTGGATTACACTCATCGTCTCTCTCCCTCCCTGAATCCCATGAATTCAGTCTCGTTCCCTCCATCACAACCTGACAACCTCCTCCTTTCCTCATTTCACCTGGTTTCTGCCGTCGCTCTGTTGTGAACGAGCGCTCACAGATGTTTTTAGAAAGTCTATTTTTAATGTCTGAGCGCCTATTTAACACTTACTTGATGACCTTATCTGTTGCCATGGTAACTGCCACAGTTACCCTGGTTACCCAATAGTATCGACATGAAGACCCGTGGGTAGGGTGCACTGGTGCATGAATTAGATAGGCTTACTCTTACCCGCTGCAAAGAGTTAAATTATTTTTATTTCTGTTTTTTTTTTTTTAAATGCTAATAAAATTTTAGCCTTTGACAGTTGTCAGGCAGACTCATGGAAATATTCTAATGGATTTGATGATAGAAAATGAAATGACACATTCTGTGAACATGTGATTTTCATTTCAATCACTTCATGTTCATTTGTCAACAAAAGACAAATTCCTTTGACTGTATTTGTGTGTGTGTGTGTGTGTTAGAGAGACAGAGATGATAGATCGGTGAACAGTGAACTATTATTAGATTACAGACACAGGATGACACATTGAGACTGCAGTGTATTATAATAAGTGAGGATCCTCAGAATGTAACGCAGAGCACGAAGAACATGAAAGTATTTGAACACTTATTATTTTACTTTTTTCCTCACAAAGCTGATAATGTGCTTTGTGAGGAAAAAAGACAAAAATAACCCTAAAAGGGAATGTGTCCTTTTATATATTTATCTATGATTTCTCATCATAGAAACGTAGGGTTTGTGAGAAAATGAAAAGGATGTTGATTTATTTGAATTTTGCAGTTTTGTTGAAACACTTCATCACTTCAAACCACTTATTTCACAGGATAGAAGTTCAACTGTAAACACAACCAAACCCTGCCTCCTTTGAAAGGTTTCACAAGTCAAATGGTTAGTTTAATCTATAATCATTTAAGTGACTACACACATGATACTTGAGTGCAGTGCTGGAGAGATATTGATAAATAGATTGAAAAATACTGCAAAAATACTTTCTCACATTTTCACATGTTTCTGTGGAAGAGTCCGGTTATTTTAGTACTATTCCTCATGGAAATGCAAAGGAATACATACCGTACTGTACTGAACCATTCCACTCGGTGGAAACATGCCATGATAGTCTGTTGATCATCCACTGTAGCAGTGGTTCACAACCTTTTTTCCTTGAAGCTCACACACACAAATAAGAATAAAGTAAAACGTTTATGATGCAAAAATAAACAGCAGTTGTAGGTTTGTGTTCCTTTTCTCACAGTGTATAAAAAGTGTCCTGTGCTTCCATTCAATCAAAACCAAGGTATTGACTTTTTCTTTTTTTGATCCTGGTTTACAGGACAAATACATTTTGGGGGGCAGGTGCTCAGTGAAAAATAAGGGCACTTTGTGCGGCATGTGGAACTATCAGCCGCCTTGAAAGGCACTGTGGCTACTTTTTCTGTTGGCAGTAGAAATGGCCTGTTTTTCATTTAGCAAATAAATGGCTGCAAGTGTTAATTATGTAGCCTCATGTAAACCTACACAATACTAAGTATACTGAGAGTTTCACATGCTGTACCAGTGACAAGCGATACGGACATCAGTTTAGCGTCTCGCTTGTTCAGCAGGTGGGCAGTCGGCTAACTTATGTTCAGCTGTGTGAGACGGACTACAGATACATGCAAGTTATAGCAACTTACAACTTACAACAATATACCTGGAGGAGGTGTGTGCTGCTGCAACGCGCCTCCATTTGTGTCCGCTCTGCACGTTCACGTTGACAAAGGATGGGAGGGGTGTGTGGTGGAGGAGGAGGAGGAGGGAGGCATAATAACTTGGGCAATATTATCACACGCTTTTAATTGTCAAGCATTTAAAGCCCAAACACCTTTGTTTTGTTAGGTTACACTGTTGCATATAGGATGGTTTAAAACCCATCAATGTAAAACAGAATCAAATGACCATTTACCAGAGACTGAAACAACATCAATAATTGTCCACAAGATCTGTTTTTTTTCCTCCAGGATGACACGGACGACCTCTTCAACGACCTCTGTTCCAGTGTCATCCAGCACACACAGTATACCTCTGTCTCAGTGGGGATTTTGAACTTCACTTTAGATTTTGAATACAGAGAAAAAGTTCTATTCTGTTCAAGCCCCTGTGCTAACTATCGACAACAGTTAATGATGTTTCAAGCAAACGTGGGGCTAATGTGGCTCTGAAGTAAATAACTACAGACCTGTCTCTCTTCTTCCTTTTCTCTCCAAAACTCTGGAGCATGCTATCTTTGATCAACTCTCCTCCTACCTTCACCCGAACAACCGTCTTGATCCTCTTCAGTCTGGTTTTAAAGCAGGTCACTCGACCGAAACTGCACTTCTTGCTGTCACTGAGCAACTCCACACTGCCAGGGCTGCCTCTCTCTCCTCTGTGCTCATCCTCTTGGACCTTTCTGCAGCGTTTGACACAGTTAACCACCACATTCTTACTTCCTCCCTTCAAGAACTAGGTGTCCCAGGCTCTGCACTTACCCTACTCTCGTCCTATCTTCAAAACCGAATATACAGAGTAACCTGGAGAGGATCCGTGTCGGAACCCTGTCTGCTAACTACTGGGGTCCCTCAGGGTTCTGTCTTGGGCCCTCTCCTCTCTATACACCAACTCTCTTGGTTCGCCGACTAAAAACACATTTCTTCCGACTCTACCTCGACTAAGACGACAACAAAAAGAAAAAAACAAACAAAAAAAAAACTTGTACATTGCACTTATGATAGTTTGATCTACTTGAAGCTCTTACTTACTTCTAGCTCTTATTTGTACCCAAATGTTTAAATGCACTTTTGTAAGTCGCTTTGGATAAAAGCGTCTGCTAAATGACATGTAATGTAGGTCTACGAGGATGTTACACTCTCCCAACTCTTGCTCTCTCCTGGGGTCACTGTACGTCTACTTAAGATATTGGTCTATTTCTTCCTGTGAGCAGGCGAGTTTCCCACTGCGCTTCTGACCCAGCAGGTCCTTGGTGAACTTGAAGGGGTTGGCAATAAAGGTAGTTGTCTCACGCCGACTGCTCCAGTGCCACTCTGCCCGACGGAGAACTATGATCTTCTTCCGTAGGATGCACATTAACTGGGCCAGGCCAATGTGTTTCTCTTATCCTGCCACCTTGTACTGGGACTTCAGTGCATTCATCTCCTTCCTTATGTTATTGATCTTCACAGCTCTCTGTTTTTTTGCATATGGTGTTCTGGCACTTTTCTTCTCCTCCTCACTAAACCGCTCGGCTGTGTTGCTGACAACGAGTGATGTCATGGCTTATAGTTTTCGGGCGGCCTCTACCTTTGCCATTGCCTCCAGAATTTGGTCGACATCATCATTAAACATGTCACAGTAAAGACATGTTTGCTGCAACACTGACAGGTTCCGGGCACTATGAGGTGACTCCAGGCCTGGCCCCTCCTGCGTCTCACCAGGTGTAACACCTGTGCAATGTGTTGCAACTGGCTCGAACGAGCACTTCATCTTTGTTCAGTGGATCTTCAAGCCGTGCGTGTTCTTGCAGACTTTACCAAAAGTGCATGTACACTGCTTCCTCATAGTCGTTTGTCCATTGCCTTGGTTATTTACCTTTATGTCCGTCCAACTGGGGTGCTCATTGTCCCCACTCTCGGGCACCCCTGGGGGTGTCTTTCCATGAGATTCAGGAAGCATAGACAGTGACAAAAGTTAGATCCAAATTCATCCTCATCTCTCCCCCAGAGGTTGGAACTATAACACCCGTCAATGTTAGACATAAACAGCTTTAGTAACAGCTGGGCGCGCGTGTGTGTGTGCATATCTGATTAAAAGTGTGTGTGCGGGTCCATTTGTATATTACATGCATGTGTGTTAGTATGTAGGCAGCCATGCCAGCAGGAGAGAACCCTGTCCCATCACTCCTTCTGTCATTGGCCTGATGCACCACAATATCCCACTGTGTGTGTGTGTGTGTGTGTGTGTGTGTGTGTGTGTGTGTGTGTGTGAGTGTGTGATGGCAGCCCGGTGACACACTGTGAACTACTCACTGTTGATAAATTGATAATTTGGCAAATCAACCTACAGAGAAAGCGAAAGGGAGACAGATGATAAGAAAATAAAACATGTCATATAAATATAAAGGTTACCTTTTATTTATATATATATATATATATACATATACATATATATATATGTATATGTATATATAGCATTAAGTCAAAATACTTAACAGAGGAGAAGAAATATGAGGAAGAGTAGCAATATAAAGGACAGATGGATAAACTGAGGACAGATTATCTCAGCTTTATTAGTTATTGATAGATTGACTATAAGGTTCTGTGTTACCTCTCTTTCTCTGATTTACTTATTCCCAACATAGCTTAATGTTGTGGGCCTTTAACCTAATGTACGCTGGCCTGCATGACATGGCATTGTGACCAGGGGCCTCATTTATAAAGCTTGCTACGCACAAAAACAGACTCTCTACAAAAACAAACTTTTATGGAAACTCTGACCCATGCGAGTGCACTTTTACAGGAAAGAGGAGAAACTGTGATGGCAGAAGGATGAATAACCACAGACTGTTTAAAAGGGTGCGGCAGGTGAAGGAGTAGAATGGGGGAGCAGGTATTGATGGAGGCTAAAGTTGATGTGCTAAAGAGGATTAGTAGGTCACAGTCAAGAAAAGATCACAGATTCCTGAGCTCAGCAGAAGCAGAGCAGACTTATCATGGAAGATTCAAAGAAAGTCATCATTTCACCAAATTAATAACAGTACAGTCTGTTGTCTTTTTCTAAACTAAACCAAAATCAAGCTCATTCAGTCAACACAACTCACACTCAGCAAGAATACTCTACACTTGACTTATTTTCTAGTTAGTATATTTTTCTTTCCCTTCGTTTTCTGCCCCTTGCCTGTTGCCGTGGTAACTAGCAGAGGGGAGCTTGAGGAGGAGAGATGAGAGGAAAGGGAGGTGGTGGGGGTAGGTTGTGTTGGGTCTCTGGGTAAGAGAACCATTGATATTCTTTTTAAATGACAAAAAATACTACTTTTTTTCTGGGTTCATTTTGTCTTCTGCTTCTGTTTGTCCACACGTCTGAATTCAGGTCCATCTCTCTTCTATGACTACATTTACTACACCTGTTTTCATTTGCTTAGACTCACTCACCCTATAGCTTATTAAGTACTCACTGTGCAGGGCATTTCATTTCTCTGAGGTTGAATAATGCAGATCAATGGGGCAGCATTATCCTTGTCTCTGAGTGGCTGTATACATGTGCAGTATAGGCTGTGTACTTGTACAGTATAGTCTGTGTACATGTGCAGTACAGGTACAGTACAAACTCTAATGGTTTCCACGTCTCTGTGTACATTTTCACATGTGAAAATGACCTGCGGCTCCATAATGAGACCCTTGAATATGACAGATGAGATTCACACTGTCACCTGCCAAGGACGTGCAGGAGACAGAGATGGTGGGTGGGACACTGAGGCATTTTGGAATGGTTGTGTTGACATAATGTAATCGCATCATCACCAGCGCCTGTGTGGCAACACATTAGTCAAAGAGAACAGCAAACACTGTCCACTGGGAACAGGAGGTGTGAATACACTGAGACATGTGTTCATATGTCTGCCGTGAGTGTGTGTGTGTGAAGCACAAGTCAACAACAGCTGATGATTATTCATGTTTGGGGGCATTACTACAAATATGAATGATTGCACATGATTTGGTGACTATAGCCGTACATGCACGTGAATGACTTTCTGCAGCAACAAAGCAACAGACTAAAACCACAAACGCCTCATATGATGGTTTGCAGAGAAACAGACACACACGATCTGGAGATTATTCCTGATGTGGGTGGACGACGTGTGTTTTTGGGCATATTGCAGAGAGAGAGAGAGGGAGAGGGAGGGAGGGAGAAGGACCAAAGAACTCTGAAAGTAAAGAAGAGAGCCAATGAATAAAGATACTCAACAGAGGAAACAAAAAAATCAGGTGGGGATGATGTGAGGAGTATGATAATCTACAGCTTTTGATGGCATTAACAACAAAAACCCACCCATGGCTCAGCTACAGATTACAGCAGTGGGTTTGCGTGTGGAAGCTTTTATATAATTCATTCTCTATGATGAGATTTTCTGTTATTGCTGATTCCCCCCTCCCCCCCACTCTGTCCCAGAGGAGCTGCTTCCTTTAAGGAGAAGTGGTGACTTCGTCATCTGTTTTTATCCCTTTCTGCAACCAGTTCATCTTAAACAGTGATTTGCTGTCTTATTTCAGCGTGCGTGTGCGTGCACAGATGTGGATTTTTAACACAGCACTCTCTTACTGTGGTATTGTGAATTCTCTGCCCACTAAGCTCCTTAATGGAGTCACTACAAGGGCAACACCATTTCATTTTTAATTTCATTTTTTCTCTCTCTCCTCCCCTCCTCCTCCACCACGGCTGATCACAGTTTTTTGGAGGTCATCACCAGTGACCTGCTGTTCCAATGAAAGGTTCATATAAACTGCACATTGTGGGTCTGGAGAGGATTAATGTTGTATGAAACCCTTTCACACTTCCCTATAATAAAACCATTCCTTCTCCACCTAGATTTTGAAAAAGTAATCCATGTGTAGATATTCTCAGATGAGATGATTGTAACGCACTCCTCTCTGATATCAGTCACGAGTGGTCCAGGCTGGTTTTACTGTCACATCACACCAGTCACTGGCTCCATGTTTATTTTACGATTGTACTGATCACTTTTAAAGGTCATGTGAGTCTGGCCCCTCGCTACATATCACAAATGTTTTCTATTTATATACAAGGTCATATTATGATACTAATGTTGATATTATTTGACACCTCTAAACCTTTGTTTTTAATATTTGATTTATGCCATTATTATTATACTATTAATATACTTTTGATTTCTTGTTGTTACTTATGTTGTTTCCTGTCTTGTTTGGTTTTCATGAATCTGGTCAGTGAAAGCACCTTGTAAGTGTTGTCTGTTTTTAAATAGTGCAATGTTATTATTATTATTAGTGTTGTTTTCTAATATCATTATTTATCTGTGGTGGTTTGACAAACACATCGTGTTGCTGGGCTTGATTTCATAAATCTATACTGGTTTTAATCAAATTTGACTTTGTGTTTAAAATGATAAACAGGCCTGAGGTCCAGCAGATTCCAGGGACAGGTGATATTATCCAGCCTCATCCGGAGTGGGCTTTATAAAGCACTGCAGCTGCTGCTACATCACAGCCAAAATAAGACAAAGACTTTAGCCATTTAACAAAAGGCTCAAATAATACAATTTACAACTGCTTAATATACATGTATATTAAGCAGGTGTAAATATATACATATATGTATATATTTATACACACACACAAGTACACACATACTGTATATGTGTGTACTTTTCTAGACTCAGTGTCAACTTTCACAGGGTCAACAGCAACATTAACAGTGACATTTTTGTATGAACTAAATAAACCTATAGCTTGTTAGACTAGTGTGAATTAGTGAGAGTGATTTTGACCTCTGCATTAGGAGGAGCACCCCAGCCCTTCACCTGGTGACCCTTCAGTCACAAGCCCAGTTCCCTTCCACTTGGGCGTGGGCTGCCCTGCCTGCCAATCATGTCTCCCCTCTCTCTGTAATAAATAATAAAAAATAATGCATACACATGCATACTCTCTCATGCTTACACGAACAGAGAGTACATTCACCTGCATGTTTTTGTGTTCTGTCCAATAATGCACGGACAGCGACTAAATGAGCGGTCGTGACTCTGCTACATTATGCTGCAGGGAGGAAACTGAGAACCCAGAGAAAACACATACAGACTCCACATAGGAAGGCCTTTGGTCGAACAGTATGCTCATGGTTTACTGTTTAAAGCAGGCAGACGTGGTGTAGCTACATGTCTTCATATTTAAATGGTCTGTGTCTGAACACAGTGACCTCTCCTCATACTGTGCACAGTATTGTACACCAGCCATGAAGCCTCTGAAGTCATCATGTATTGACCTGTAAACCCATCAATCCATGATAAATGGAATGAGGTCAGGTTTGGACGGGCTACTGTAACGACAGTGATTCACTGTAGATTATTTATGGGATTATCATAAATATAAATGCTGGTGATGAGTGCTATGCACGAGTCACAGAGATCCTTTGTATTTGTGTGGGATTGATGCACAAGGATGCAATCAATCAGCAGATTAGCAGCAAATTTCAGGCCTGTCTGTAGTCTGCGGTCACAGATTACAGGGAGACAATCACTGTGACGCTCACACGGCAAAGAGCCCACTGTCTGTTCTCAGATTTGAAAAATCTGAAAAACAAGGGATTTCAGTTGTATCTGATGTTGCTAGGGCGGTCAATAACTGAGACATGGTCCGTATGAGTGTGTTTGGGTGTTTTTTGCACAAATGAATCACACTTCCAACTTCATTCTGCTGTAAATTGAACAGACCGACTGATGACGGAGATAAGTGACACATGAACGAGGTGAATTTATGACATCATCGTTTTTCCCGAAGGAGCATGATGACTGTCTACATGAAAACATGTGACGTGTATGAAAAATCTAAGTCTGCTACCAAAAACCCTTTTGTGCATAGATAGAATGTGAAATCATGTCATGTGACCAGAGGCCTTCTCTCCATCTCTAACACTCTGCGCTGATATTAACACTATTGACTCTTCTTCAGACTTTGTAAAGTAGTATAGCAATCAATCTAATAAAGGGTACTGCATACAGAGGAGTTAGAAAACAACCACAACCCGAACACTTACATGTATGAGAACTGTACTTGCTTTTCAAGTCAAATTCATTATTTGATTCCATTAACACATTTTTTTTCAGTTTTCAGCTTGAGCCACTTTACAAATGGCACCTCATCACTTGAAAGGTTATTATGGATTTGTTGAGGAGTGAGGTAAAAAAAAAAATTTGCTCAATGTACTTGTACCTTGAGTCTAGACTGCAGGTTGCCATGGTACTTGGACTTAATGATGCAGAAGACACTAAATTTAGAGATCAGGAGATGTGTCACACACACAAAGACACAGAAGCAATCACAGTGGATCATCTGTCCACATATTTGATTGTATGCTAGATGCTCTTCCTGACACAACCATGACCTTTTATCTAGACTGGACTGTGGCTCACTTGTAACTGGGGTCAATTTAGAGTGTCCAACTAACACAATCAATGGGGGATTGGGTACGTTGCTCTGCCTGCTAGCCCAGCCCTTGACCTGTCAGGGATTTGAACCAGCAAGCCAAGTTCCCTTTTCACTAACCATGTGCTGTCCCTGTTGTGATTTAAGAGCAGTGATGACACATTTAGGCTACACTCTGAAGTGTCCTTTTCAAGTGCTTACACTGGCTGATGAATTGAATCTGAAGTACTCCTCTTCTCTCATTCTTACCAATGGAACCAGGGATTTAGTGCCAGTCCATCATTAGTGCAGTTGTCTTCTCTACTTGATAAAGGAGGTCAAAGTCCTTCCTGGAGCTTTACACCTGTGATTGAATCTTTTAAACATTACATAGTAGTATAGTGTATATGTAGCCCTGCCTGAGCTGTGAACTCAAATATCTTAAAGCGGTAGAAAATGGATGAATGGATGGATGGATAGATGGATGGGTGGGTGGGTGTGTGGTTGGATGGATGGGTGGGTGTATGGTTGGGCAGATGATGGGTGGATGGAACGGTTCTCCATTGTGGGACTAATAAAGTATGATCTTAACTAATATAAGACAGGCATGTTGAGTAGCTGTGTGTCAATCTTACGTCCCTCTCGTCTTGTCCCTTGTGTCCTCTTCTGTTCCACCAGCTGTCCTCATGTTCATTAACCTTCTCTGTGGCCTTCTTCTTTTCCTCCTGCTGAGCAGCTCCATCTTCAACATCTTTTGTCTGAAATAATCACTCCTCTGTTGAAGACACCTGACATCTGTGCTAGCAGCTTGTGGATTGTGAGTGACTGGGTCTGACAAAGACTGGAGTGTAAAGCACTTTTAAGTGGTAATTACTCCTTGGACGGGAAGGACATTATGTCAACACCTCCTCTCTGATAGACTAAATGATTGTACTCTGGACTGCAATGATCCCATTTATCTCTGTCTTTCCCCCTCAGGATCCTGCTGACAGTGGTGGTCATTTTCCGCATCCTGATTGTGGCCATTGTGGGGGAGACGGTGTATGAGGATGAGCAGGCCATGTTCGTCTGTAACACTCTGCAGCCCGGCTGCAACCAGGCCTGCTATGACAAGGCCTTCCCCATTTCCCACATCCGCTACTGGGTCTTCCAGATCATACTGGTGTGTACGCCCAGCCTCTGCTTCATCACCTACTCTGTCCATCAGTCAGCAAAGCAGAAAGACAGACGCTACTCCTTCCTCTATCCCATTCTGGAGAGGGATTACGGGTGTAGGGACGGTGCACGGAAACTCCGCAACATTAATGGAATTCTAGTTCAGCACGGTGGTGATGGTGGAGGAGTGAAGGAAGAACCTGACTGCCTGGAGGTGAAGGAAATCCCCAACGCCCCCCGAGGCCTGACTCATGGTAAAAACTCTAAGGTCCGTCGGCAAGAAGGGATCTCCCGCTTTTACATCATTCAGGTGGTGTTTAGAAACGCACTGGAGATCGGCTTCTTGGCGGGCCAGTACTTCCTGTATGGCTTCAGTGTGCCTGGGATTTTCGAGTGCGACCGCTATCCATGTCTCAAGGAGGTGGAGTGCTATGTGTCGCGGCCCACGGAGAAAACGGTGTTCCTGGTGTTCATGTTTGCAGTGAGTGGCATCTGTGTGGTGCTCAACCTGGCTGAGCTCAACCATCTGGGCTGGCGCAAGATCAAGGCTGCCATCAGGGGCGTCCAGGCCCGCAGGAAATCCATCTGTGAGATCAGGAAGAAGGACATGGCCCATTTGTCCCAGCCGCCCAACCTGGGACGCACTCAGTCCAGTGAATCAGCATACGTGTGAACATGAAGAGACGGAAAGGAGCATGAGTGGGAAGAATGCGCAAGTAAAAAGAAATGTGTAATTTTAATTTTGATGATGTGGAGGTCAAAGAAGATGACCTCTGTTCTGTGATGATGGAATGAATCGAATGTAAGAAAATCAAATCTCCAACTCTAGGATTTTGTAAGTCAAGAGGCAAAACAAGAGGAACATTCTAAAAACCTGGCCAATCTTCTACAAATGAACATGATTTTGATCTTTTTTTAATCTAATTACCTTTCCCTGTGCCCCGTTTTTCTTTCCATGGGAGGAATTAGAGGACAGGACTAGAGATGAGAGGAAGAAAGAAGAGAGAGGAGAGCTGATGGGAGTTTAAATTGGTGTTCGATTCATCCAATGGTGCTTTTCTTCTGTTTGCCTCAGTGAAGAGGGATGAAGGATACGGGGGTGGGACACATCAAGCCGATGAAAACATCCTTAAAAAAGCCATGAGAGACTTCAGAGAATTACATTACAGCAAGTTAGAGAGTGAGGAAGTGAAGGAGCAAGGGAGGAGCAAGGGAAAAGGGGGCACTTCTTCACTCCGCCAAGAGCTGCCTCTGATTATTGTCAGCCTCACCTCTGCTGGAACACTGTCATGAGTCCAGACCTCGAGAAAAAGATGGACTATGTTTGTGTTTTGTCTCCTGGCAAAGGATGACATGAACACAAACACGAGGAAGTACCATAAACACGTCCCTCTCCCCTATCTCTGGCTCTCTCTGGCTCTCTCTGCTCTACAGCTGGCAGCGATGTGGACCCCCGGGGTTCTGGATGACAGTGAAGACCTTCGCCGCACTCCTGCTACGTAAACCATGGAGACGAACTAACGAACAGCGGCACAAACGTGTGTCCGTCTCTCCTGAAGCACAAACCAAACGTCCCTCCAGCATTCCAGTGTGAGGAGAAACAAAGGACAGATGGACAGATTTCCACACATTTTATAAAGTACAGTATCTCACCACGACTCAAGACAGATTTTCTTTTTGAGAAAGTGATGGTGCCATCCCTGTGTTACATGGAATATGATCATATTATTTATCCATTGATCCAAATAGAGTATATCCAAATAGATTTATTTGTCTTGCGGGTGGAAAGGTTGGGACTTGTTGTTTTTTCACATGTAAATGTCTGTGTGTTAGTTTAATGGGTACTTTGTGTGTGTGGTTGTTTGAGGACATGACATTTATCAACACTGACTTCATAACATATTTTTTTTGGACTCAGACACTTGCTAGTACACTTTTCACCATGTGCAGCCTTTTCTGGACAGAAAGTAAAGCACGTAAACTCCTTAGAGGAAAACCACAACTTTCTGCTGCCTCCATCAGTAAGTAAAAATGTGCTGTGACTTTTGGGTTTGAAATCATTTGCCCAGATTTACCTCAGTGACACAACTTTTCAAAACACTGCAGCTGTAGACCAGCGTACCTGCAAGCTAAAAACATGGGTTTTCTCTATGGAATTTGGTGAGCTCTTACAAACTTCACTTTCCAGTCAGAAAAGACTGTCAAATAGTGAGATGAACAGTTGAACATAATCTTAAGCATATGTACATTGTCTGTCCCTGCCTGCAGCCATGCTGGCACACACACAGTCAATGTTGATAATGTTGATAGTGAGGGAGACAGAGAGCCTTGTTTTTCATTCAAATCAGTTGCATGGCTTCTGGCAAATAAGGCCTGTGAGCCTTTAAAAAAGGCATGTTTACATGAAGCATTGTTTCTTGATGAAGCTGTGTAAATAATGAGTAATAACCTTCAAGGGTGTGTATACTTTTTATTGTGGGGTTCAAAATGCATGCTCTATAAGAGAAAGGTAAAAGAACGACATGCAAGAAGGAGAAAAAGATCTTTAGGATCCAGAGTGCTGCACTTTGAATACTGCAGACAAGTGAGAGGCTAGTAGACTGAAGGACCTGACTTTGGGTTGTGTTCATGGACAAGCTAAAAACATTTACAACTAAAAGAAACACACACAGAGCCTGTGAAACCACATACAGGCTCAGATTTCCTCGTTTTAAATCTGAAGCAAGGACTCAGATATGAGGATGTTTACGTTCAGTGATATAATCCATCATCCGCTAGGTGAGGAACAATCCAAGACACACTTTCTCACAGAGTAGTGGTTTGTGTTTAATCGTAACAATAGCTGAGTCTCATCTGTCACTGCAAACTGAACAGCCGTATGCACGTAGCTCAACGCAACTAGAGCTAAACACTGCCACGTTTGGGGTCTGATTCTTCCCCATGCACTCATGCTGCCCTCTCACAGATTCATTATCTTCATGGCAGACATGTTGTACACATTGATACACAACAGACGTTCATCTTCAGCTACAAGACTGCAGGAAAAGGCATGTGCACAGTATACACCTTGTTGTTTTTAAATAAAGCTTCATTGCAAATACTTATTGCAATGAATACAATGTATACAAAAAACCCGACAGAGAGGAACAAAGCCAGGGTGATTAATAAAGTCAAAGTTATAATGAAGTTAAAAGACCAAACCAACTCCACAAGAAATGCAAGATGATAATGAAGATAGTGACAGCAAATGCAAGTGCAAGAGAGAGGTGGAATTATGACATCATTGTTTCTTCTTAAGTGGGACTTGTTTTGAAAAAAGTGCTTTTCACGGCTCCCAAAACGTTTCTGTGTTTCTGTGTGGTTAAAATGCTAATACGATATACAGTATGTTTATACATATATATACATATACATACATATATACATATATATGGATATACATATATATATATATATACATATATATATATACATATGCATACATGTATACATATATATGGATATACATATATTTACACAACCACATACAAAATAGAATGACATCCAGGAAAATCTAGCTCTGCTTCACAAAAAATAACCATATTCTTTCTGGAAAAATAATCATAACATACTGAAAAAGTAATTGAATTCAGACACGTTCAGACACACATTCATTTGATTATTAAAAAAATAAAATAATAATAATAATAATATTAAAAATACTTTTTTATTATTATTAGCAGGGCCTTCGCTGCTGACCCTGACAGCCCACCACTGTGTGTGTGTATGTGTATACAGTATATATGTATATATGTATGTATATGTGTATATATGTATATGTATAACTGTATGTGTGTAGAGATACATATATATATATACATACATATATACACACACACATATGTGTATATATTAGGGCTGTCAATCGATTAAAGAAAAATGAACAAATTAATCGCGAAAATAAACCTGAAGGTTGTAACAGATATTTATTTATATAGAATCATGGATGAATGTAGAAACAAACTCAAAAAGTATATTTAAATTCAAAGAGTGTTTTAATGGCTTTCTTTAAACTTTAAACACAGTATCTCTCCAGTGACTTACACATTTGGAAATACAACACACACAGAAAACACTGGTGGACACTGACAGAGAGCGCACAAACGCACACAAGTCAGGGAGAAGAGAGAAAAGACAAACTCACATACAGAGACAGAGGGAGAGAGAGAAACAGTGCGTGCACACACACACTCTTGAGTTTTGTCCAACAAACATCAGGTACATTTTTAGAATGAAACTTTGGCCTAAAAGTCCGTCCTTATCCATCTTTGCACCGTAGACTGTCCTGTAACCAGGATGGATCGGGTAACCAGGATGGCTCGGGTTGCCTGCACACATGACCACATGGCCGATGGAAGTAAACAAACAACGTTAACTGCGTTCATTTTTTATCCATTTCAGATAGAGCTACAGTAGGTGCAACAGTGGATTTAGAAATCCCCCAACTGTGGTCCCCGCTGAGGATCTCCATGGGGCTCAGTGCAGTTCATTGAATGCACCAGGAGGGACCATGGCACAACAGAAAGCCTAATAATAGAGTCAGAGTCTTGGCTTCCAACTGTTAGCTTGTGCTTCTAGTGACGGATTAAACACTGACCTTGAGCTTAAAGGCCAAGCCGATGTACTGCGCTATACACAGCTCCTGCTAGAGTCACTGCACCGTGCAGCTCTAATCCAATCTGTAGGTCAATGCGAGCACTATTTTTAGTGAATGAACATACACACATTCATCTGAGGGACAAACAAGCCAGCATGAATGTAAGAACAGTATAGTGTGAGTTCACGTTCTGTCACCCTGTCTGGTTTCATTTAGGTTAGGAACAGTATGAGGACCTTGAGGGCCCTGAACGTGTCCTGGTTTTCTGTGGTTTACATTTATCCAGCGTTCATTAGTGACTCACAACTCATACAGAGCTGACGTCAGTGACAAGAGTCCAAGGGAGAAGCAGACCTGAGATGTTCCTACAGTCCACTACTCTCCACTGTCTGCGTTTGTATTTGTCAATGTGAAAATGAATTATGCAACTTGCTTTTTTTCCTCATTTGCTTCTATCTTTTTGACTTGTGGATTCATTTTGTCTGTTGCTCTTTTTGTGCAGTCACATATCAAAAAAATGTATGTTTTTTTCTATGTAAAGGAACAAAAGCTTTTTGCATTGTGTAAAATCAAGGTCAGAGAATTCAAATGTAAATGTTACATTTCCTCTCTTGCCAAAGAGAACATTTTGTTCATTTTCAAAAATATTAACCGCATGAGTATTTGCTAGAATCAGCATGTTTCTATCTTTTCTTCAACACTTTTCTTGTCCAAACTACAGAGCAACGTTATTATGTCTTGATGCGAAGTGTGTATATTATACTTACCCAGTTCTACATACAGTACAGAACCAGGTGCACAATACCAACTCAGTGATGTTAATACTGCCTATTACAGTTCATCAGTCTCAGCTACAACTGCCAAGATATTTTTAAGAAAACGTAACATAAAAGTACAACATAAAGTACATTGACTGTGTTAAGACATTTGCACATAAAACCGTTATCCTTTATTCTATGTAGAGGGGTATTTTATTCCTTCAGAATATCAGTCAAAGGATCTATTGTAAAACACAGGGTACACAGGATGATAAAGGCTCGCAGACACCAGAACAATATCAAAATCAACCATTTACAACCTTCCATAATAGTTCATCATCTGTAAAGCTCAATGTGGGCAATTTATTTGGTTACAGTACACAGACAGCAGCCTCAGGAAAGCCAAACATGCTGATCTTTCACATCAGTCTTTTCTAGTAAAAAAATCCAGTTTTTAATCAAACATATGAGGTCAATTTTATAGAAATGAAATCAGCATACTCGTCATTACCGTACACCCTCGTGCTACTGAACAAAACAACAACAGAGACATTCCTTTATCTTTGATGCACTACAACACTACAAAGCACAGGGTGGGTTTATAACAAAATCACACTCTTATGCTGCAGTTACACCAGATGTGGCATGAAGTTTTCACATGGTAACTTTACATACAAAGTCAATGCACAGACACAAGTACACTGCTGCACTCGCTTGAGTTGGAAAACAATAACTTTAGTAAAATGTGGAAAAACTGATCAGTTTTAGATTGATTTAGATTCTCTGACTGGCGTCCATGTGCGGCAGCCAGATTCAGTTGGTTCACACCCGGAGCTACAACACCAGCAGTTTGTATCTACGCAGGAAAAAAACAGAAGAACTGTGTCTTGTTTTGAAATGTTGTATTTGTTAGTTGTAGCTCTTTGGTGCTTTTGATGCCCGCGTTGACACAAATGCACACAAAGATTGCACAAAAACGGTCTTTATATGTGGTATGACCGTAGCATTGCCCTCAACTGTTACTAACATGTCCACAAAAGCCTTTAGCAGGCAATGACGTCATTCTCATTCAACACACTAACAGTGAGATCCTGTTTAATTCCTCAGGAAACAGAAATGTTTATCTCATGAACACAAAGCTCAATGACGACTGCTGCCAGAAGGACTTGAGAATAACTTAGTAATCACAGTATGTAGCCAATCCAATGCTTGGTGGAGGGTTTGGAAGCGCCCATGTATGCAGCCAATTCAAGGGCTTCTTCTTTATGACAACCTAAAAAGCCATAGTTTAAACAAAGCCTTTAAACATGACTCTGCATGGGATGAATCATGCTGAAATGTGATTAATTAGGGAATCATTTTTGCATTCAAAGCAAAAATTAGATGTCTTGTTCCAAATGAAAAGCTTTGCACTGTGTTTAATGAAATGCAACATTGTGAGAAGTAGAGCTCCTTTTATCCAGATGTTCAGCCTCAATCGTCTAAAACTGGTCCCTCCTCCTGCCACAGGCCGCTCAGACTTCCTGTGACCTCTCCACCTCTCTGTGATATGTGATGATATCAGTCATTTTGACTTAGTTTATCATGCTGAGTGGCAGATCCAGACATGCAGAATGGAATTTAAGCCATCAGTTAGAGTTCTCCACCCGAACCCGACCCATTGAGAAATCTTCCACCAATTGACAACTCCCTCTGTCACCAGTACCGTCACTGAGAGTGTGGATGTGAGCGCTATTTCTTCAGGTTGTTATTCTGAAATTCTGAACGTCCACTTTTCAGGTCTTCAACAGCAGCGACTCACTAGCTTAGACCGGTTTACACCAGTATGTCTGTAAACCAGCTGGCTGCTGAGGAGAAAGCTTTGAACCCTGAACAGTGTTCTGTCAGAGGAGGGGGGGGGTTATGTCAAGTTTAGCCAACATTTGGCATCTTGTCGTGGTGATCAATATTGACAGAATCTGCACAGATGGAGGAACTGACACACACACGTGCTCATGCTTTATAACCTTCATCTTGGACCACAGATTTGATGGTGGACCTGATGGACCTTCACTGAAGGTTCACTGTATAGTTCTGACTGGTGTTCTGTATGTAAAGACTGAATAAAACCTTGAATGTTACATCAAGCCTGAACTGGCCCTGTGTCTGCAGATTTATGATTCTGTGTGTGTGTGTGCTCTGTGTGCAGGGCCGGCTCTACCTAATTTTGTGCCCTAGGCGAGATTGCTCTCCGGTGCCCCCCCCATGTGTGATTGAAATGAACAATCACACATGTTTAATTTGAACAACAACAGCAAACAGCAAAAAATCACAACTTTCAAGTATTGAATTACAGCAACCAACAACAACAAACTTTCAGGTAACTCTTTCCAGCGTGTCTTTCACTTCAACTAAAATTGTACACGTCTGGACTTCCTTGCAGGAAAAGCATCTATCATCAAATGACACCTGCCTAGACACTTCACCGTTGATGCTCTTTTCAAGAGAGAACACACAAATGAGGGCGACTGGGAATAGAAAATCATTTTTATTTTCATTGTTTTAAAAAAATTTTTTTTTTTTTTTTGCTGGAGGGGCGCCCCTCCAGCAGATGGCGCTCTAGGCGACCGCCTATATCGCCTATGCCAAGAGCCGGCCCTGTCTGTGTGTATGTGCATCTGTGTGTGTGTGTGCATCTGTGTGTGTGTGCGTGTGTGTGTGTTTGTGTGTGTATGCATCTGTGTGTGTGTGCGTGTGTATGTGTGTCCAGGTATTACTAATGTTGTGGGGACCTAAACCTGTTTACACAGTCACATTATGGGGACTTGTCTTCCTTGTGGGGACAAAAAGCAAGTCCCCATAATGTAAATTAATACATTTTAAGGTGAAGGTATGTTTTAAGGTTAGGCTGAGATTGAGATTAGGTTTAGGGTTAGGGTTAGGATTAGGCCAGTAGTAATTGTGGTTAGGGTTAGAGTAAGTCTCCAGGAAATGAATGTAAGTCAATGCAATGTCCCCTCATGTCATGAATGTCGAACATGTGTGTGCATCTGTGTGTGTGTGCGTGTGTGTGTGTGTGCATCTGTGTGTGTGTGTGTGTGTGTGCTGTGTGTGTGTGTGTGCTCTGTGTGTGTGCATCTGTGTGTGTGTGCGTGTGTGTGTGTGTGTGTGCATGTGTGCATGTGTGTGTGTGTGTGTGTGCATGTTTGTTTGTGTGTGCTGTGTGTGTGTGTGTGTGTGTGTGTGCTCTGTGTTTGTGCATCTGTGTGCGTGTGTGTGTGTGTGTTCCAGGCATGTTGTGGGGACCTAAATCTCTCACATTATGGGGACTTCTGTTTCTTATGGGGGACAAAAAGCAAGTCCCCATAATGTAAATGATTACATTTTAAGGTGAAGACATGTTGTGTGGATAGGTTATGGTTATGGTTAAGCCAGTAGTAGTTACCGTTATGGTTAGAGGAAATGAATGTAAGTCTTCTGCTGTAATGTGAAGTCATGAAAACCAGACTGTGTGTGTGTGTTACCATTTCTGGCATAAATACTTACCTTGTCGGGAGCAGTAATCTCATTCAGCAACATAATCAAGACAAAACCTGACCTTGATTATGTTATGGTTAAGGTTAGGAATGAACCGGCTATGGTTAAGGTTAAGGACAACACTGTCCAAATGATTGGAAGTCAATAAAAGTCCTTAAAAGGATAGCTGCATCGACCTGTGTGGGTGTGTGTGTTTGTGTGGTACGTGGATGAGTGGGTGGGGGGGACACGTGTGTGTGTGTGTGTGTTTCACAAAGTGACGTTGAGCAGCCAACCATCTGTCGACAGATTAATCCTGGCTGTGCTTAGAGATATTACCGGCTGGCTTATCACTGTGGCAACAAGCCTTCAATCCCAGTCCAGCACAGGCAACATGTGACCTTGCTAAGAAGAGTGGGTGGGGGTTGGACACACACATGCATGCGGGTGTACAAGACCATATCACATACATACATACACATGTATTGTATAGATAGTTGCTGCGTGTGCATGCTATGTATGGAGGACCGTAGAGCCAAAATTAAATAAATAAATACACCATTAAATCATTCATTAAATGTGTCATTAATTAATTAATAATACATTTAATTATTTCATGACACATTTAATTATTTCATGGTCCATGTTGCAGTGGATCATTAATTTATTTTATCTGTCAAACTCGCCCATCAAAGTCAGAGGGCGGGGCTAACGCTGATCGAGTCTGATTCATTGTTTTGGTCTGAAATGGCATGGCTGCCATGTATCACAGCATAGCAGCAGAGAAAAGAAATATAAACCTGAAATAAATATTTTTCTGAGTCCCTGATTGTGTATTAAGATATGATGTTTGGCAGAGACGGTATCGGAGGTGATCAGCTTCGCCTCAGCGGACGCTCGGCCTGTCCTGATGAAATGATCTGCTGGCTCAGATCATTTGAGGCGAGAAATTAGTCGTTTAGAATTAAAAAATGTTGTTTGTGTATTAAGATATCATGTATTATATATAGTTTGGCAGCTACAGTATCGGAGGCATAGGCTCAGATTTATATTTTTGACCAAAATTATATAAATACCATCATATAAATATCATATAATTCTGACTATATAGGGGTGGCGTGCTCACTGCTTCTGAACATCTGATTTTATAAAGAATTTCTTTGTTTTCTAATTCATGCTATATAGCCTATTTTGATGGACTCGGGACACCGAGAGGGTGCTGTTCTATTCCGGCGGGTCAGAGGGAGAGAGAAGGTCCGGGGTCGGGAAGGAGCCACCGCCCGTCTCTCTCTCTCCTCACTTCATGTTGTTTACGTCAATAGAGGGAAAATTGAATTTTTTTACAAGATTAAACTGAGATAAACTGTGATACATGGCAGCCATGCCATTTCAGACCAAAGCAATGAATCAGACTCGATCAGTGTTAGCCCCGCCCTCTGACTTTGATGAGCGAGTTTGACAGATAAAATGAATTAATGATCCACTGCAACACGGACCATGAAATAATTAAATGTGACATTAATTTATTAAATGTGTAATCAATTTATTAAATACATGTAATTATTTAATGACACATTTAATCAATTAATGACACATTTAATTATTTCATGACACATTTAATTAATAAATGACACATTTAATTATTTATTGACACATTTAATTATTTCATGACACATTTAATTAATAAATGACACATTAAATGAATTATTTAATGACACATTAAATGAATTATTTAATGACACATTAAATGAATTATTTAATGGTGTATTTATTTATTTAATTTTGGCCCTTTTGGTCCTCAGAGATGTGTGCATTCATTGTTATTAAAACACACACACACAACCAATAATATATATATATATATAGATCTACATATCTATAATTTTCTTGAATCAAATCCTTTCCACATGATTGACACACACATACCGGCCTATCCCTAACCCTTTCCTCACCCTAACACGAGCTTTGGAGTTAAATTGTGATTACCATGTTTACTGAGAAGCCTGGTATAAAATGTGAAAAACAAAATGAGAAATCATTTACTCAAGATCTTTTCCCCAGAACAAATAATATTTGCTTGAATGAATTTGATGAATGGTAGAAGTTTGAAAGCCCAGTTTGAAGTTCCACCAGTGGGCTGTGGCTAACACTTTGGAGAGCACTGAGCTGGTATGTGATCATCATCACCACTGCAGCCTTTATGATCCCCATTAGTTCTTCTCATCATCATCATCTGATGCACCCAGGACAGCCACCACTCTTCTCTCTCTCTCTTTCTCTCTCTCTCTCACCATCATATTATCCATTATCACCGTTATCATCTGAAACACCACTGTCATTACCCAAAATGACCCCAGGATCAATACACCCTTAGAACTATTGAATTCCCTCTATGTGCATCATCATTCATCAACATCTTCATGATAATATAGGCAGGACCTTCCTTCATGGTTCAGTGGGTTTGTGTTTTCACCTCATCCATACAAAGATTCCTTTTCTTTTTGAGAATTCCCATTAACATGGAGGTGAGACACCTGCAATGCATGGATTGAGAAAAGAAGGAAGGGAACCAGAGCACCTGGAAAATACGCATGCACACACAGAGAGGCTCTTGGCCCAACCGGGATACAAACCACTGACTGTGTGAGCAGCTTGTCAGCATCGTGAGTATATCCACCCTGTAACGACAGGTTGGAAGTAGGACAAGACGATTTGAAGAAAACATCTTTTCCTCACTTTAAATGTGAGAATCATCGTGCCTAAATTCAGCTGCAGGAAATCGCTTTCATCAGCCTTCATCAGTACAGTTCAGAATTAAATTTAAAATCCTCCTCCTCACGTACAAAGCACTTAATGGTCAGGCCCCTTCATACCTGAAAGACCTAGTCTTACCCTATCACCCTAATAGACCACTTAGGTCACAAAATACAGGTTTACTTGTGGTTCCCAGAGTCTGTAAGAGTAGAATGGGAGGCAGAGCCTTCAGTTACCAGGCTCCTCCTCTCCTGTGGAACCAGCTCCCAATGATAGTTCGGGAGGCGGACACTTTCTCTGTATTTAAAATTAGACTTAAATCTTTCCTTTTTGATAAAGCTTATAGTTAGAGCTGGTTCAGGGAAACCTGGACCATCTCTTAGTTATGCTGCTATAGAACTAGACTGCTGGGGGATTTTCCTGTGGTGCACGCACATTCACTCTCTCACACTCAGGGTATGAATATGACTTTTTATATGTCATTAACCTTGTCTCTTTCTCATCCTAGTTTGTGTCTTTCCTTCCTTCCCTCTCTCTCTTTCTGTATTCTCATCTTGCAGGTTGCAGGATCCAGATCCAGTTTTCGAGGCTATCCATATCATACATATCATCACCATTATTATTGTGCTATAATTAAAAGTCGATATCATTGACTGTATAAACTTGTAACTTGATACAGTTGTTGTGTGTCTGCAGTAGCGTATCGTGGGGTTTCAGACAGGGCCTTCAGTAAAAAACAAAACAAAAAAAAAAACGCCATAGACACGCACACCACTGCTAGGCTACTGCATCATTACCACCACATCTTCCGTTATGTCACTCAGCAACCGCAGTTTCACAAGCCACTATATGACACAAAAACAATCTTCCACATAAGCATAGGCGTCAGCTACATGGGGAACACGTCCATGGCACTATTTATGATCAACAGTTTTGTCCTCACCACTTCTAAAAAATGTTATCAATTTATCATTAACACTCCAACTACGGTAAATGATGTACCTCTTGGGTGTAGGTCTTCCTCTTGAAATAATTTCCTTCTTTTCTCCAAACGATCGCCGTGAAAAGTGCACACAAAGGAGATCAGAAACATGATGGATCAGTGGTGTTAATGCAGTGATCATAGTTTACTTCAAAACCCGCCAAAGGTTCAAACATCGCTGATGACAACAGCGGGGGCTAGCGCCAGACACATCGCTGGGCCTGGGGCGTTCTGTCACTATGATATCACATTTTGATTGGCTGACGACACACGTCAGTCAAAGTTATAACCAAATAGGAAATGGCAGCTTCTCTCCCCCCTTTCTGTCCCCCACCTCTCCTCTGTCCCCCATTTTCCTTTCACCCCAACCGGTCGAGGCAGATGACTGCACATCTCTGAGCCTGGTTCTGTCAGAGATTCCTTCTTCTGTTAAGAGGGAGTTTTTCTCTCCACTGATGCCTAGTGTTTGCTCATTGTGTTAACTGTTGGGGCGATGTTGTCTATGTACAGTGCCTTGAGATAATGTATGTTATGAATTGGCGTTATACAAATAAAATTGAAATGAATTGAATCAGGGTCACATGGTGGTGTAGTGACCCCGGTTGGAACAAGGGCCTTTCTGCATGGAGTTTGTTCTCCCTGTGTGTGTGTGGGTTCTCTCCGGGTTCTCCGGCTTCCAACCACAGTCCAAAACATGCAACGTGGGGATTAGGTAAATTGGACACCCTAAATTGACCATAGGTGTGATTGTGAGAGTGAATGGCTGTTTGTCTCTATGTGTGTGGCCCTGCGATGGACTGGCGAACTGTCCAGGGTGTACCCCGCCTATCGCCCAAAGTAGCTGAGATTGGCACAGCACCGTGTGGAGGATAAAGCGGTAGATGATGACTGACTGACTGAATTGAATCAGCCTTCATCAGCCTTCATCAGCCTTCATCAGCTCCACAAGCTGTCAAAACATTATGATGGTGACATGCACATAGGTAGATGTATGAAGAAGTATAACTCACACACTTATGGTTAAGAATCTACTGTTAGCATCAAATCCCTTATCATCCAGTTGGAGGAATATCCACACGATCACTAAACGTTTTTTGAAAAGAGCATTCAAAGTGCAAAGAGGGTGAAAAAGCAGGAGGCAGAATAAGGGTACATTCACTCAACGTCCACGACTAAACATTTTCAGGAGATTTTCTGCTGAATGCTCACCTGGGGTGACAGTGGTAGAATGAGTCGTCTTTCAACTCGAACCTTGTTGGTTTGATTCCCAGCTCCACTGTGTCCTTGGGCAAGGCACTTAACCCCACATGTGTGTGAATGGGTTCTTCCTGCCCAGCAGCTCCTGACCATGACCATCTGCACGTCTTTTCAACTGTGAGTTGTGTATGCCGCATGTTATTTGATCATTCAGCAGTTGATTGTGTGACAGCTGTATGGATGTATAAGTGTGTGTCTGGCTGTTGCGTACGAGTGAGTTTGGATTCATAAATGTATGTGAGGTGATTGATTAATGACCCTCATCAAAGTATTTATAATATGATGTTATTTATCCATGACATACATTGCGCTTATTATCGTTACAGTAGTGAACAGTATTCTCCGATCATTGTTAAAATGATGATTATGATCATTGGTGTTTTAATTCTAAATCAGTTATTCTTCGCCATCAGTGTGCTGCTACATTCTTGCTAATGTGCACATGTGAGTGTATAAACCATGAACCTTATATGTGACATTGATGAAAACAGTACGAGAGAGGGGTGAGGAAAGGTGATGATGATGAGGATTTGGTTTGACGCTGAGCAGAGAGGAAGCAAGGAGACAGAGACAGATAGAGGAAGCTCAGGAACCATACTATTAATGGTAGAAACTAAGGGCGGACATTTGAGAAGGGACAAAGGATTGACGAGAGACACGATTGGCCTGCAGTCAAGTTTTACAGGATGGGAGAAGACAGAAGAGAAATGCAAAGACAAAGTATTAAAGCCTAGAGGGAAAGGAAGGGAGGGAGAGAAGAAGTGTGGAAAGAACAGATAAGAAGGCAAGAGGTCAGAAGAAGGAAAAGAAAAAATCAGATGGTTGACAAATTAAAATAAACAAAAAACGGCATCACATTTTTTGCTCATGAGAGTGTAAACAATGGTGATAGAGGTTTAAGAAAGTGACTGCAGCCACAGAGAACATGGGAACAGGCTGGCTGTTCTGCCTGGCTGCCTCTGCTCTGTCTTCAGGGACAGCAGCTGAGGAGGAGGACGAAGAAGAGGAAGGGGGGGATGGGAGTTGCTTTAGGATTGAATACAAAGGGGGGTGATGGGGAGAGGTGAGGAGACGCTTTACTGAGGATGATGAACTGGTTGTCAAGTTATTAAAACAAAAGTGGTCCTCTGAGGGAGAGCAGAGCGAGACACACTGACCAAGACAAGGGGGAGGGCACAACAGTGGGAGGATAGAAAAAAGACTGAAGTAGAAAAAGAAAGTGAAAAGTCTAAATAAAGTGAGTGTGAGGACAACAAAAAAGACAACACAAGAACAGGAAGTCAGTAGACAAGAGAGAGTCGAGAAGAGGAGGAAAAAATAAGGAAGAAGGAAAAAAATTGTGAGATGGTGAGGCAGGAGCTCAGGGCAGGGTGAGAGGAAGTGAAGTGTACTCTAACAGGAAGGAGCAGATCTTGGCGGCACGCCTCAATCAAACACCAGTTCTCCCAGGCGCCCTCCTTGACCGCCAGCATGAATATATGACCAGCCTGCACACACACAGCTCAGCTGTCACACTCTCAGTGGCATGAAAGTGAGTCCAGGCATGTCTGGTTAACTGCTCCACACACTCACACACACACTCACACACTGGAGCTACATCATCAAGTGCATCACATAATATGTTACTTTAACAAGAGTATGTTGCACAACAAGGTTAAAGAAGTGCATCACATACCCACAGTGTATTACAAATTGATAAAAATGACGTAATAATGTCTTTGACCAGCAGGGGGGGTTTGCAACCTGTCCTCCAACTGAAACGTAACTATTGGTCATTTTTTCCAAACCCTGAATATGACCTAAAGATATGTTTTAACTACACTGGTAGAGTATTTTACAACTCGAATATGCACAGGTGTTACTGAGGTTAGGGTTAGGGCAAAAAAGACAGGGTTAGGCAGTAAAAATTAAAAAAAATATTCAAAAGGTGGTATAGTTAGGGAGCCGAACCCTTGAGCCGACTGCCAGTGGTGACCACCGCAAAGCTACTAGATACCACTTCCAAGGTACCAGGTTGCTGTCATGTATACAACCACTAGGGGCGCTGGTTTTGAGCTATATGTACGTTTCATTGGAGGACAGGTTTGGGGTTTGTGTGCACATGAAGCCTCGAGAAATTAAAATGTTTGTGAACCATTTGGATTGAATGGCTTCAGAGCATCAAGAAGCACTCGTGCATACTGCTACGTACAGTATGGAAGTATATGTCACATGTCCATCAAGGGTGCAATTTGCATGCAAGGTGTTGTTATGCACTTAAATCTGACCCCGTACTTCATAACCTGTTATACCTGCAATGAGTGTTTGTACAACTGTGCGGCTTCATGCCTAAAATCGCCGATATTCAGGACAACAGCACTCGTGTGATATTTCTTAAGTGGCCATAGCATGGTCCTCACTTCTATGTGAGATATGGAGGTGTACTTACAAACAGGAAGTCAAAAACCTCCTTGTCGCTGCAAACGTGCCGATGTAAATGTCTCATCACTGACGCTCTCGTCAGCTGCGCTGTTTCAGACCAAAACCACACCCACAGAACACGGACTGTCTTGTGATTGGCCAGTTACCTGGAAGTGACGTCATTGGCACGTCAGCTCCCCCTCTGGAAAGGCGGATGCACCGCGAGCAATGATCAAAACATTGATTAATGTCGTCGTCACGACCCCTCGCCTTAATGATCCAGAGTCAGAGCCAGAGTCAGAAGACACTGTGACGGTGAAAGACTGCTGCAGGACGCCTGGAGCTTGAATAACGTTGTGGTTACCGAGATGATAAACACACATGCAAATGAAACACCAGCGTAGCGTGTAGCTTAGCCTGTAGCCGGCTAAACGTCAAAACAAGCACACAAAGACAGTTTTAGGGTTTGTAAATATAGTAATATACATATTGTTTTAGGTGAAGTTTGGTGCTGTGTCCTCCTTTATATTGCCCCAAGTTTGTGGAACAATCCTCCGTGAAGTGGTTGCTGCGTACATGGAGGTATTTGGGAAATGTAGCAGGAATATTCCCATCAAATATAAAAGATATCCACTGAGCTTGTGGAGCGTCTGCTATTGTTTATCACAAACACTCGATGAACCTTTTTTCCACATGTTCTCAACGATACGCTCAGAAGCTAAAACCAATTCAATTTTATTTGTATAGCGCCAAATCATAACATACATTATCTCAAGTCTGTACATAGACATCATCAAGGAGAGCAGAGAACCCCAACAGTTCACACAATGAGCAAACACTAGGCATCAGTGGAGAGAAAAAAACTCCCTCTTAACAGAAGAAGAAATCTCTGACAGAACCAGGCTCAGAGATGTGAAGTCATCTGCCTCGACTGGTTGGGGTGAAGGAAAATGGGGGACAGCGGAGAGGTGGGGGAGAGAACGGACAAGAGGGAGATGAGGTAGAGACAGAAGAGAGAGAGAGACCAGGAGCAGATACACAACAACTGTATCAAGTTACAAGTTTATACAGTCAATGATATCAACTTTTAATTATAGCACAGTAATAATGGTGATGATATGTATGATATGGATAGCCTCGAAAACTGGATCTTGATCCTGCAACCTGCAAGATGAGGATACAGAGAGAGAGAGAGGGAAGGAAGGAAGGACTCTAGTGCCCGGACTCTAGTGCTCAGACTCTAGTGCCCGGACTCTAGTGCCCGTACTAGGAGGCGCTGCTGTTTACAGGAGTGGTGAGATTCACCAGTTATGTTATTAGTCGCCCTGGCTTTCTTTATTCTGCCTCTGATTCTGTGATTGTATGATAGGACCTAATATGCCTGATGTCACACCTGATCCTTTGTCTTTGTATAAATACAACACAAAAGTATATTAAAAAAAGTTGTTTGCACTGCATGACGCACACATCGACAACATGTATTCACAATAACACTGACATATTGTCATGCACATGAAAACACATTTTATAAGTTACAGAGGATGTGAATGACTAGAGCATAACCTGAGGGCAGTTTGTGTGCACAGCAACACAATTTAATCACTGTGTGTGTAAAAGAGAAATTCTAATCTGACATACAGTTGTAAAGTCCAGACAGCAACACACACACACCGTGTTTATCAGGGAGAAGGAACCTACATATAAACAGAACATTATGCCACAGCCCATGTGACAGTCTTTAACCCTTAGCGCGCCAGGTGCATCCATGGTAAACTTCCGTGGGAATAACACACAACTCCAAAAAATGTGTTTTTTGTCTTATGTGTTGTTGAGTCAAAGTTATCATTCATCCTATATTGTATTTTTTAGTAATGATATAAAGTAGCAATAATTGTGCAGAAAAATAGAGCGTTTTTCTTTTATTTTTGTTCATAAAAACAAGTGAACTTTGAACTGTGACGCATTACCAAATTCCACATATTCAATCCGTTTAAAAAATTTTTTAGTACTTTTTATTCATCCACGACCCTCTGGTGGAGGATAAAGCGGTTAGATGATGACTGACTGACTGACTGACTTTTTATTCATGTGTGTTTATATAGTTGGTAAACATGATTTTGTTCCATCAGATTCCCTAAAAAAAGGATATAAGACACTCTCTGTATTTACTGTATGTTTATGTAGTAATGGAAAGGGTTAGCCTTCACATTCTGTTGTCACATTGTCAGATTGTGAGCGCTGGAGGAGCTGTACTGCCTGATTAGCAGCCAGATGAACGGTAATCGAGAGGCAGCTGTGATCGTGGTGGGGGACTTTAACCATGTGGAACTGAAAGCTGTTTTCCCCAAGTTCTACAAATTCATAAACTTTCCGACCAGAGACTATAACATACTGGACCAGGTTTACTGCAACATCCGAGGGGCATACAAGGCTACATACAAGGCATCAGGACCATCACGGACTATAAGCAAAGCGACCAGCAGGTCAGCTGGGACCCCACTCTGCCTGACACCTTAAACAGCTTCTTCGCACACTTCGACTCTCCAAGCAGCAGAAGGACTGTACATCTTCCTCAGACAGTGGTACAGCATCAGCCTCTCGTCCTGCAACTGCACCAGGTGACATCCGTCTTGAGGAAGATCAACATCAGAAAGGCTGCAGGTCCTGATAAGGTGTCAGGTCGGACCCTGAAATTATGTGCAGACCAACTAGCAGGAGTTTTTCTGGACATATTTAACCTGTCTATGCAGCTTTCCACGGTCCCTGCGTGCCTGAAGTCCTCCATCATTGTGCCTGTGCCGAAAAAACCAACCTTCACCTGCCTCAATGATTACCGCCCTGTCGCTCTGACCCCAGTCATCATGAAGTGCTTCGAGAGGATCCTCCTGAAGTAAATCAAGGACTCCATCCCTGCTGGGCCAGCAGTTCACCTACAGGGAGAACCGTTCTACGGAGGATGCTGTCTCGTTAGCACTTCACACGGCCCAGACTCACCTACAGCATCCTGACACCTATGTTAGGATGCTATTTGTGGACTTCAGCTCAGCCCTCAACACTGTTCTCCCGGACATGCTGAAACTCCACAACCTGGGTCTATCAACATCACTCTGCTCCTGGATCAGCGACTTCCTCACCAACAGTCCACAGGTGGTGAGGATAGGGGAGTCCAATCTGCTTCACTAACCCTCAACACTGGCACACCGCAAGGCTGTGTGCTCAGCCCTGTCCTCTTCACCCTCTTCACACACGACTGCTCTGCCATCCACTCCACAAACATGGTTGTGAAGTTTGCAGATGACACCACCATAGTGGGTCTCATCTCCAACAATGACAAGACCCACTACAGAGGAGAGGTCCAGAACCTGACCCAGTGGTGCTCCGGGAACAACCTTGTTCTAAACACCAACAAGACCAAGGAGGTCATAGTGGACTACAGGAGGTTCAGGAAGACTGTAAACGCTCCGCTCAGCATACATGGAGAGGAGGTGGAGCATGTAGACAGCATAAAGTTCCTGGGCATCCACATTTCCTCCGACCTCTCCTGGACTGTGAACACTTCACACCTGGTGAAGAAGGCCCAACAATGGCTCTTCTTTCTCAGGAAGTTGAAGAAGTCTGGGCTCCCTTCCCAACTGCTCATAAACTTCTATAGAGCCACTGTTGAGAGCATCCTGTGTCTCAGCGTGACAGTGTGGTATGGCAACTGCACAGCACGGGACAAGAAGAACTTATGCCGGGTGGTGTGGGATGCCGTCTACCTGATCTGGACTCAGTTTACACTGCCCGAGTCCGGAGAAGGGCCAGACGCATAGCAACAGATCCCACACACCCGGGCTATGCACTGTTTGTACCGCTTCCATCAGGAAAGTGGTATAGGAACATCAAAGCAAAGAACAATAGACTCAGGGACAGCTTCTTCCCCAGAGCTGTGAAAGCAATTGCCCCCCCACAGTGAAAACAATTTGCATCTCTTCTACACCCCCCCCCCCAAACAAATCCTCACACATGCAGCCACACACACAAACCTACCTTCTCACACACACCCCTGCTCAACTCTCCATAAACCTGGACTTGCACCAAGTCGCACTAAACTGCACTTTGTAGTTTTATATATTTTACTTTGCACACACTGTAGTTTTATATTTTGTTGGGTTTTACATTTCGTTGTGTCTTATTAAGTGTCAAGTCTGTTGTTGTGTCTTATTTTAATGTCAAGTATGTTGTTGTGTCTTATTTAAGGGTTAAGCCTTTCATTATGTCTTATTTAAGTGTTAAGTCTTTCGTTATTTTTGCTATTTTATTGTGTACCTCAAGCCGGGAGTCTCTGCAAAAATTTCATTATGTCCTCATAATGACAATAAAAATTATTGAATCTTGAATTACACAAATACAGCATACATACAATAATAACATAACCTTTAAAGAGGCCTCATTCTAAATGTCTCCAGCTGTCATTACCACTACATGACTATGAAGCCCTTTGAATTATGATTGTATCACATTACACTGTTTTTAAACTATATACAAATGACACCAATCATATGTTTGGAGCTGATAAGTAGAGATTACAAGTATAACTGATACATGAATACATGAACTGGGATGACACCTGCACACTGAATTGCAGGATGAAGTCCAAAAACATGTTTTATAAACGTGGTTCCAGTGTTTTCTTACATAATACCCAGAAACAGGGACAGAGACATTTCACAGGACTGTGTCTGCTCTGTGCTCTCACAGACTTACACTGACAAGCACACATATACAAGTGTACTGTATTTGTACATGTGCATGCACGCACCCATTCCTACCCTCCTCTGCCATCATCTCACACACATATAGTATACAAACCAGTGACATCTACGTCTCCTTCTGTCATCTGGATGCTGGTGCTAAGTCACACATAAACCTGAAGGGGAAGTCCTTTTACTTACAATCAGCTCTTAGACACATTTCTTGGTTCACTCTTTATTTTTAGGTTAGCAGCAAGAGACAAATGATGGAGAAAAAAGGGAAGAGAATAAAAGTGCAATGGTGGAAGAATAAAAGGTATATATATTTATACAGTATGTACTGTATATATGTGTATATATATATATATATATATATATATATATATATATATATATATATACATATATATATATATACATACATACATCCATTTATACCACTTTATGGTATACACGGTATATGCTATACATCTTCCAGCTCTGGAAGTCACTACCACCCAAATTAAGAAATATCAATTCACTTCCACTCAAAAATCATTGGAGATTAAATTCTCCTGAAAGATCCGCAAAGCTACAAAAATGCCTTCCTTGTAAAGGTCATTAAAACATTTAAGGCCTTTATTATGCCATGCAAAAAAGGTTGAATCAGTAAGCACAGGCTGAAACAAATGAACAAACCTCAGTAAGGGAGCTAAAGTAGATGCTGACTTGAATTTGAAGTGCTTCCTAAATTGATTCCAAATTTGAAGTGAAGAACAAACCACTTGGTTATTTGTAAAGCCAGAGAGGTTGGATGGAATAGAAGAGGTAAGCAGAGCAGTTCAAAACTAAATTTTGTGGATATGTGCTGCCGAATAATACAGTTGGAAATTTGGAAGTGACAATCCACCATTGAATTTACATCTCTGAAATAGTTTGAGGATGAGGGTCACTTCTGGGTCAGAAACATCAGACTGGCATCGCATTGGGAAAGGAATAATAACAGGCTGTACCATCTCTGTTATCCTTTTCTCCCTTGCCATGAACATGGTGGTCAAGTCAGCCGAGGTGGAATTCAGAGGGCCCCTAACCAAGTCAGGTGTACGACAGCCCCCTATAAGAGCCTATATGGACAACCTTACCATCACAACAACATCGGTCCCAGGGAGCAGGTGGATCCTACAAGGACTTGAGAGGCTCATCACCTGGGCAAGGATGAGTTTTAAGCCTGCTAAATCAAGGTCCATGGTGCTGAAGAAGGGGAAAGTGATTGACAAGTTCCGTTTTTCCATCTCAGGAACTGTCATTCCAACCATCACAGAGCAACCTGTCAAGAGTTTGGGCAAGCTCTTTGACTCCAGCCTGAAAGACTCTGTTGCCATCCAGAAGTCCAACAAAGAGCTTGGAGCTTGGCTCACCAAAGTGGACAAGTCTGGTCTGCCTGGTAGATTTAAAGCCTGGATCTACCAGCATTCCATCCTGCCCTGTGTCCTGTGGCCCCTGCTGGTCTATGCAGTCCCAATAACAACAGTTGAGTCCCTAGAAAGGAAGATCAGTGGCTCACCAGCACTGCACTGTACGGGACGAGTAACATCCTGCAACTGCCCTTCAGTGGTCTCACGGAAGAATTCGTGGTGGTACGCACCAGATAAGCCCTACAGTACAGGGACTCCAAGGTGTCATTGGCATTGAGGTGAGGACAGGAAGGAAGTGGAAGGCTGGGAAAGCACTGGAGGCAGCAGAGTCACGTCTGAGACAAAAGGCTCTGGTGGCAGGATCACCTGGACAAACATCTTGCAGGCAGACTTCCATCGGGTCCGTTTCCTTATACAAGCTGTCTATGATGCCCTGCCAAGCCCAGCGAACCTCCATGTCTGGGGGAAGAGCGAGACACCTTCCTGCCTTCTTTGCTCTGGAAGAGGCTCCTTAGAACATCTCCTCAGCTGCTGCCCAAAGGCTCTGGCTGATGGCCGCTATCGTTGGCGCCATGACCAGGAGCTTAAGGCAATTGCTGAGAGCTTAGTCTCAGCCATCAGCACCAGCATACACCATCATGCTCCAAAGACAGTCCCCTTCATCAAAGCTGGAGAGAAACCCCGGGCACGCCCACAACTAACAACAGGCCTCCTCCACACTGCCTCTGACTGGCAGCTGCAGGTCGACCTGGGTAAGCAGCTGAGGTTCCCCCAGCACATTGTAACAACAAATTTCCGCCCAGACATGATTATTACCTCTGAGGCTTCAAGACACCTGATCATCCTGGAACTTACGGTGCCCTGGGAAGAGCGTATTGAGGAAGCCAATGAGAGGAAATGCGCTAAGTACCAGGAACTGGTGGAGGAGTGCAGGGAGAGAGGCTGGAGAACCTTTTATGAGCCTATAGAAGTCAGCTGCAGAGGCTTTGCAGGGCGTTCACTTTGTAAAGTCCTCAGCCGTTTGGGTGTTACAGGGGCAGCCAAGAAGAGGGCCATCCAATCCGCGAGCGGAGCCACAGAGAAGGCCACAAGGTGGCTTTGGATTAAGAGGGCTGATCTGTGGACTGCTACTGGGACGCAAGTTGGGACTTGATCAACCCCAACTGGGTCGCCTGGGCGAGGGTGTATGTTGCAAGACCCGAAACACCCAATGATCCCAGGATACATCACTGAGGATGCGTCCCAGTGCATCCTGGAGATGTTTCTTGCACAGATCAATTGTTTTTAAAAAATGCTTTGAAAGGAAAAGCGGGAGACAATGGAATAAAAACAGGACTTTAATCAAAATGTTCATTTTAACTGCATTAATTCCTCCAAATAACAAGAGAGGTAAACTTCCCCATCTTTGGAGGTCAGATTTAAATTTAGACATTAAAGGCAAACAATTAGTAGAAGAAAGAGGGTTTAAAGTTCTGGTTACATTGAACTCTAGATACTTAAAGCCAGAGGGACTCAATTTAAAAGGGATATCAGACTGTGTGAGCTGTAATGCTGAAGCATTGACAGGATAGCATTCACTTTTAGAGATATTCACTTTATAGCCTGAGAATAATCCAAATCTCTGAAAAGCGGATACAATTGATGGTATTTAAAGAACAGGATCTGAGACATACAACAGTAAATCATCAGTATAAAGTGATAACTTGAATTCTGTGCCCAATCGTGAAATCCCAGTAAAAATGGAGAAGGACCTCAGAATGATTGCTAACAATAGTTGGTACAATGTTTTCCAGCTGCAAAGATTTGGATCCTTTTTTAAGAGGAGACTTATGGAGGCTTGTCTTAAAGTAGGACGGAGAGTGTCATGTTGCAATGATTCACTATATACAGTTTATCCTGAAATCTTTTAAAAAAATTCAACTGGATATCCATCCGGACCAGGAGCTTCATTATTTTGCATGCTTCTCATGGCGAGAATGATTTCTTCTACCATTAATGGTGAGTCAAGTTCTTTAACAGCATCTGAGTTTATAACAAATCCATTTCAGTGGTGTCAGATGGAGATTCAGACTCATATAAAGAGTGAAAAACAGAATTAATGGTGGTGAGATCCTTAAGCAATGTGCCCAATGAATCTGAGGGATCATACGTGAGGCTGCAGGGCAACATAGTTGATGAGCCAGGAGTCGGCTTGCCTTATCACCATGTTCATAATATGTGGAGTGTGATCGTGAAAGAAGTCGCTCTGCATCACTAGTAGTGATGAGATCAAATTCAGTCTGTAAATCAACACGTTGTTTAAGTAAACTGGGAGAGGTCCAATTTAGTGATATTAATACCGAGTTCTTGCAATTTGGCTTTAAGGGAGTTGTTTAAATGAGCAGAGTAGATACACTGGTGTCCTGTAAAAACTATGAAAACAGTTGGAAAACAAGCAGCTATGAAGCAACCAGGACGAAAGTCGTCTCTCACGAGAGACAGAAGGACGGACACCAGTGAAAGCCTATGTAAGGAAGCTGATGCCCTAAGGACCAGAGTCCTGTCTGAAAAAAACGTCACTGGTATTGGGTACTGCAATATTAGAACATTAAACCAGCCATCCAAGCTAGCTCAAGTTATAAAAGAAATGGAGAATTATGGAATCAGCATTACTAGGTCTTAGTGAAGTCCGGACAGACTCAGGCAAGACTACCTCGGACAACAAAACAATTCTATTCTCAGGTCGACAGGATGGAACTCACCGAGATGGAGTAGCCCTCCTTATAGACAAGTCTGCAGCAAATGCCCTTGATCAGCTGTCCCCTCCTGCTTTGTCTCAACCTGAGTCTGCTCCGCCTTGACGTCATTCCGTGTCGCTTCACGGTTTCTTTTGTTGTCACTGTCCTGCGGCTGTGTCGCGGAATTGTGTGCGCTTGTTTTATTTTGATATTTTAGTTTAGGTCCATTTTTTTATTTTGTTTGTTTTGATTTTGTTATTTCACCTGCCCTTTACCGGAACCATCACCTTACCGTGGTGGAGAGGTTTGAGTGCCCCTGTGATTCTGAGAGCTGTGTTGTCTGGAGCCTAGTGCTCCTGGTAGGGTCTCCCAAGGCAAATTGGTCTCAGGGGAGGGGCCTGACGAAGAATGGTTCAAAGACCTCATGAAAAAACAACAGAGGAAGAGAGTGACCCTGCCCAGAGGAAGCCCGGGGCCCCCGCCTGGAGCCAGGCCCAGACGGAGGGCCCGTGAGCGAACGCCTGGTGGCCGGGTCTACCACGGGGCCCGGCCGGGCACAGCCCAAACAAGTCCCGTGGCCTCTTCATTGTCCTCCTGTGGACCCACCACCTGCAGGGAGATCGACTGGGGTCGGGTGCGCTGCCACATGGGTGGCAGTGAAGGTCGGGGAGCTCAACGTACTGGACCTGGGCGACAGAAGCTGGTTCTGGGGACATGGAATGTCACCTCGCTGTGGGGGAAAGAGCCGGAGCTTGTGCGGGAGATGGAGCGCTACCAATTAGATCTGGTGGGGCTTACCTCCACGCACAGCCTTGGCTCTGGAACCACTCCTGGATAGGGGTTGAAAGTTATTCTTCTCTGGAGTTGCCCAGGGTGTAAGGCGCCGGGCGGGTGTGGGGATACTCACAAGCCCCTGGCTGAGTGCCGTTGTGTTGGAGTTTACCCCGGTGGATGAGAGGGTCGCCTCCCTGCGCCTTAGGGTTGCGGGGGGGGGAAGCCCTGACTGCTGTTTGTGCTTATGAACCGAACAGCAGCTCGGAGTACCCGGCCTTCTTGGAGGCCCTAGATGGAGTCCTGCAAGGGGCTCCGTCGGGGGACTCCATAGTTCTGCTGGGAGATTTCAATGCGCACGTGGGCGACGATGGGGAAACCTGGAGAGGCGTGATTGGGAAGAACAGCCTACCTGATCTAAATCAGAGTGGTTGTTTGTTATTGGATTTCTGTGCAAGTCATGGACTATCCATAACAAACACCATGTTCGAGCATAAGGAAGCTCATAAGTGTACTTGGTACCAGAGTGTCCTTGGCCGAAGGTCAATGATCGATTTTGTGATTGTTTCTTCTGATCTAAGGCCGCATGTTCTGGACACTCGGGTGAAGAGAGGGGCAGAGCTGTCAACTGATCACCATCTGGTGGTGAGTTGGGTCAGAGGATGGGGGAGGACTCTGGATAGACCTGGTAAACCCAAAAGTGTAGTGCGGATGAACTGGGAACGTCTGGAGGATGCCCCTGTCCGAGAGGCCTTCAACTCTCACCTCCGGTGGAGCTTTTCCTGTATCCCTGTGGAGGCTGGGGACATTGAACCTGAGTGGGCAGTGTTCAAAGACTCTATTGTGAAAGCTGTAGTGGAGAGCTGTGGCTCCAGGGCTTTAGGTGCCTCAGGGGGCGGTAACCCTCGAACATCGTGGTGGACACCGGTGGTCAGGGAAGCTGTCCGACTGAAGAAGGAGTGTTTCCGGGATATGTTATCCCGGAGGACTCCCGAGACAGTTGCAAGGTATCGACAGGCCCGAAGGGCGGCAGCCTCTGTTGTGGCAGATGCAAAGCAGCGGGTATGGGAGAAGTTCGGAGAGTACATGGAGAAGGACTATCGGTCGGCACCAAGGTGTTTCTGGAAAACCATTCGGGGCCTCAGGAGGGGAAAGCGGGGGACCATCCAAGCTGTGTACAGGAAGGATGGGATACTGTTGACCTCGACTGAGGAGGTAACTGGACGGTGGAAGGAACACTTTGAGGAACTCCTGAATCCGACATCTGCACCCTCTGTGGTGGAGGCAGAGAGGGAGGCTGATGGGGGATCATCGTCAATCTCCCTGAGGGAGGTCACTGAAGTGGTTAAACAACTCTGCAGTGGCAAGGCCCCAGGGGTTGATGAGATCCGCCCAGAAATGCTGAAGGCTCTGGGTGTGGAGGGGCTGTCTTGGATGACACGTCTCTTCAACATTGCGTGGTGGTCGGGGTCAGTGCCGAAGGAGTGGCAAACTGGGGTGGTGGCCCCCCTTTTCAAAAAGGGGGACCTGAGAGTGTGTGCCAATTACCGGGGCATCACACTTCTCAGCCTCCCTGGTAAGGTTTACTCCAAGGTTCTGGAAAGGAGGGTTCGACCGGTAGTCGAACCTCGGATTCAAGAGGAACAATGCGGATTCCATCCTGGTCGTGGAACAACGGACCAGCTCTTTACTCTTGCAGGGATCCTGGAGGGGGCCTGGGAGTACGCCCATCCGGTCTACATGTGTTTTGTGGACCTGGAGAAGGCGTATGATCGGGTTCCCAGGGAGATACTGTGAAAGGTGCTGCGGGAATATGGGGTGAGGGGGGCACTACTTAGGGCCATCCAATCCCTATACGCCCAAAGTATGAGCTGTGTCAGGGTTCTCGGCACTAAATCAGGCCTGTTTCCTGTGGGTGTTGGCCTTTGCCAGGGCTGTGCTTTATCACCAATCCTGTTTGTGATTTTCATGGACAGGATATCGAGGCGTAGTCGTGGGGGAGAGGGGTTGTGGTTTGGCGGGCTTGAGATCACGTCACTGCTTTTTGCAGATGATGTGGTCCTCATGGCTTCGTCGGCCTGCGACCTTCAGTGCTCACTGGATCGGTTCGTGGCCGAGTGTGAAGCGGTCGGGATGAGGATCAGCACCTCTAAGTCTGAGGCCATGGCTCTTAGCAGGAAACTGGTGGATTGCCTTCCCCGGGTAGGAGTTCAAGGATCTCGGGGTCTTGTTCACGAGTGAGGGGACGAGGGAGCCGGATGTGCACGGTTGTGACGAAAAGGGAGCTGAGCCGGAAGGCAAAGCTCTCGATCTACCGGTCAGTCTTCGTTCCTATCCTCACCTATGGTCATGAAGGTTGGGTCATGACCGAAAGAACAAGATCGCGGGTACAAGCGGCCGAAATGGGATTCCTCAGGAGAGTGGCTGGCTTTTCCCTTAGAGATAGGGTGAGAAGCTCGGTCAGCCGGGGGGAGCTCGGAGTAGAACCGCTGCTCCTTCACGTTCACAGTTGAGGTGGTTCAGGCATCTATATATCTATATATCAGGCACGTCCAGCTGAGAGGAGGCCTCGGGGTAGACCTAGGACAAGGTAGAGAGATTACATCTCCACTCTGGCCTGGGAACGCCTCGGGATCCCTCAGTCGGAGCTGGTCAATGCGGCTCAGGAAAAGGAAGTTTGGGGTCCCTTGCTGAAACTGCTGCCCCGCGACCCGGCCCTGGATAAGCGGAGGAGGATGATGACGATGATGATGATGATGATGATGATGATGACCTGCCCTTTTTGTTTGTTTTGATTTTTGAGAATGATTTTGGTTTGATTGATTAACTGCTGTGTTACATATATTTTTAGGGCATATTATTTAAGTGCTTTATATAGTGTTATGTTTACTATTTTGAGGAATTATATGTAAATTATTTTTGGTAGTATAATTTGCCCAGTTGTAATCCTTTGGTTTATTTTCTTTGAGTGATTCGTGATATTTTCTTTGTTTTTTTCTTATTCTGGGCAGTTTATATTTAGTTTGAATATAATTTGCCCAGTCTTATTATTATTATTATTATTATTGTTATTGTTATTATAATCCTGAGTTTATTCATGCTATTAATTTCTGTATCTTGTTTTTAGTGCCAAGGCTGGTGGTGGTGCTGGTGACCTGGGTGGAGGTGTCCGTTTTCCCTGCGTGCTGTGTCCCCTGGGATTTGGGTATTCACTGTGTTTGTGTGTGCGTGTGTGCCTGTCACATGACCTGGTGATTTGAGTATTTTAATTTAGACTCCTCCTCTCACTAGCTTCATTTCACCACGAGCCTAAGCCTGCACAGATTTATTTCTTTTGGTTTTGAGTGAACACATTGTGCTTTTAAAATTTGCATTATTTTAACATTTGGAATCACGTCTCCTGCACCTTTTTGAGTAGAACTTACTTGTGTGTCCTTGTAATTGGTAAAAATAATCTTTGGGTGAAAGTCCCAAAGTGGCGTTGTCGGCTCCTTAACTTTAAAATCTATTACTTAGTTAGGTTTCCTCCTTACTCTCGCCACAAATGCATTATAACAGCAAGATTTATCATAAATCATACAAAAGTCAGTGTAGTCCAGTGCTATGTCCCAACAAATGAATACGATGATGTTGATAAGGATACATTTTACCAGCAACTACAAGATGTAGTTGAAAAGATCCCCTGACATGACATCCTCATTGTCATGGGGGACATGAATGCTCAGATTGGAGGCAACAGATCAGGATTCGAGGGTGAGCTGGTGGATAACTTCAAGTACCTGGGTGTTCACCTCAACAATAAACTGAACTAGACCACACACATCGATGCCCTGTAGGGTCAAAGTCGCCTCCACCTCCTGAGGAGACTGAGGTCCTTCGGAGTGTGTGGACCTCTACTCCGGACTTTTTATGACTCTGTGATGGCCTCTATCTCACAGACAGTAAGTTTGACCAAGTTGCAGAGGCACTCATCCTGAAGCATCCATGTTCACCCACTGGCTATGGAGGATTGAAGATGAGCTTTCATTTCTTGAAAAGCTTCATGAATTGTTTTATCTTTTACCAGGACATGACTGAGGCTGCTGCACAAAGAGAAAACAACAGTGGGAATCTACGTCACCAGAGAGACACCAGGCAATGACTTTCCTGATGTTGGCATCATCATCGAGGGTGTGGTGGTTCTACATGTTCTGGAGGCCCTTGTAACCGCCATGCTGTTTGGACTTTTTTATTCCTTGAACATGAAGTATCCATCACAGCTCCGCTACACTTTTGAGGTGATTCAAAAGGTGGTACTGAAGTTGGATTTGACTCAACTCTCAAGAAAAGTTTCTATTGTTAATAACTGCAGATTTCACATATTTCATATTTTGAGGCCATTGTCTCAAAATGCATACATATATATGTTGCCGAACACTTGCGGTATATTTCATAGTTGGAGAGATTTTATTCATAAAACCTAAAAGATGGAGAATTGATGTTTAATGTAATTCTGTAAAGAATTCTGAAAAGCTCTAAAACCAAAAGGAAAGCCGCCATCTTGGAATGAACGTTCGCTAATTGGCAAATTTTGCAATTTGAACGAACTTGTCCTAGAGTTTTCATGTGATCATCTTCAAACTTGGTAAAGTCACTGTGGACCCGTTGAGGAGCTTAAGTTGCTGAAAGTTTTTTAAAATGTCGCATGGCGTACGAGATAGGGGGCGCCAAAATTTGTGAAAATTCAGATTCAAATTCAGAACGGACAACAATACTCTTATAACTTCGCAATGAACCATCCGATCCGAACAAAACTTACTATGGTTGATGATGGGCCATGACTGAAGACTATGCAAAAATGGTATATTTTGAAAACAGCGCCTCCTGGTGGTGACAGAAAATACAAAACATTTCACTTTCTTTACGATTTCGGGAATACGTTTTTCAGAGGTCATCATATCAAACTCAAAATTGGTGAAAACACTGGCAACACATGGTAGATGATGGGTGCTTTATATGATGACAAATCGCTCAACGGTGTTGCCATGGCAACAATGCAAATTTGTTGTAACAAAGTGAATCCTGGTTTGATCTGAACCAAACTTGCTAGGATTGATGACTGTCCGGCCCTGGAGATGTCTATATGAAAATAATCAATTTCAAAAACAGTGCCCCTTGGTGACAGCAGACAATATGACATTTGGTATTTGAATTAACTTGTCCTCGAGCTTTTTGTGCAATAACCTTCAAACTTGGTGAGGTCACTGTGGACAAGTTGAGGAGCTTAAGTTGCTGAAAGTTTTTTAAAATGTCGCATGGCATACAAGATAGGAGGCGGTTGATTTTTCGCAACAGACAACAAAACTCTTTTAACTTTATGATGGAACCTCTTAATAAAGGTCTTCTAATAAAGTAACACTTAAGTAGTCCCCGAGCATCGTAACGGCTGGTCGTGTAGCTGCACGAAAACGAGAGCTCCTACAGACCCGAGCACTTCCATTTTTGAGTGCGCTTCCGTTGACGTTCTGTTGGGCCGAGAGGGGCAAACGCAAATGTTTTGAGACTTGCTGGTGTTTTGGGACTTGCTGGCGTTCTGGGACTTGCTGGTGTTTTAAGACTTGCTGGCATTTTGGGACTTGGCGGTGGGAATCCGCAGTGTTTGTGAATATGCTGCTCATTTCTCCTCCTGCATGTGTTTCAGATTTTATTTGTATAGTGCCAAATCATAACATACATTATCTCAAGGCACTGTACATAGACAACATCAAGGAGAGCAGAGAACCCCAACAGTTCACACAATGAGCAAACACTAGGCATCAGTGGAGAGAAAAAACTCCCTCTTAACAGAAGAAGAAATCTCTGACAGAACCAGGCTCAGAGATGTGCGGTCATCTGCCTCGACCGGTTGGGTAAGGATGTAACAGATTCTCTCCAGATGGAATGTATCAGTCAGTGTCATTCTCAGTTTTGCACTCCAAAAAGATTTCAAGTAGATTAAAATATTGCAAGCCAAAATTCCTGTATACGCCTCAAAAACACTGATCCACAGTTGATTCAACTCAAACGATGTTTCTACAAATTTATGGAAAAAACAGCGATATATGAGGAAAGAATCTGAAAGGGAAGGATGGCTGGACGTGATTCAGTATCATGGTGCAGGAAATACAGATGAGAGAGATAAATATAAAAGCTGGTGGCTCTAATCTGTGCTCAGCTTCTCTGCTCCACTGTCCTGCTTGTGCCTTCACACGGAAATCATTTCTGAGCTTGTTCTTAGCATGAGCCTCGTTAATTAGCGTTCAACCTCTGAGCTTCAACATGACAAAGTAGACTATGATGGTCTGATGGCACGCATGGATGGAGCGTCCAGAGGGTGGGATGATGAGAAAGAGAGAGAGCGGGGGAGAGACATACACATGTGAACATCAGTGCAGAATGATGAATGAATGAAAGAATGAATGAATGAAGAGGAGGGTAAAACAGATGAGTAAGGTTGAGCCACCTAGATGGGTGGGTGCAGGATTGGGTGAAGGGTGGAAGAGGAAATTGAAGAGACATTATGAGGATGTAAAAGGGAATGAATGTGAAGCAGGAAGAGAAGGAGAGGACAATGATAAAAGAGTGAGGCAGAGGTGTGAAGGACAAAGAGAGATGGACAGATAACAGAGGAGGACTTGCTCATATCCTGCAACCATTTTAATACCCGCAATGCAGTTATATTCTCTTGTCGGTGAATGAGATACACTGTGCAATCTGAAAATAAATATTTGCTGTATTATGTTTTGTATCACGTATATATACATATTACACTAGAATTAAACATTCGTCTCTTCTAGGCAAATAATTTCCTCTCCCTTCTTCCTCTTTCAACATCACCATGCATGTGTGAATGTAGGCTTTGGTTCCAGTGATTCATTTATTTAACTTTGTTGGTGTAAAAAATGAAAACATTGGTCAGTGCACTGACACAGACTGACTTCTGTCTAGTTACAGGCATTTATACCACACTTTTGAGTCATAATTATGCCAAAGAGTGAACATAATAATGATAATAATAGAGTCAGCAATTTGATTCAGCAGTTAATGTCTGATACCCTTAGTAAGTGTCCTCTAGCTACTAACAGCTCCATTATTTCAGCATGTGGGTGAGCCTCCTGCATGTCCTCAGCTGCTTCTCCTCACAGAACTCCATGGTACTATCCTTCATGTTCCCTTTAAAAATGGAAAAAGTGCCGTGATGACTCGACTTTGCTTTTCGATGGACAGTTGCAGTACATACATTCACTGATTAAATAAACCTGACACATTTTTTAGGTGACACATGTTACCTCGGGTACCACTTACCTCCTCCCCCTTGGCATTATTTTCCATAAATACAATATTCACTTCCACTGTGATGCAGATGACACCCAGCTCTACATTTTGTCCTGAAAGGTCTTCATGATAATTTGACCATAGCTTAGGCTGATATTTTTCAATATCAAGCTCATTTAACAAGCTACTATTAGTGAAACACTCTGACAATACAGAGAGGACAGTTAATAAGATTGAAGATTGAATGACTTTATTCCTCCCCCAGGGGGGAAACACACATTTACAACAGCTCAGACCTCAGTCTCCTCAGGAGGTGGAGGCGACTTTGACCCTACAGGGCGTCGATGTGTGTGGTTTAGTTCAGTTTATTGTTGAGGTGAACACCCAGTACTTGAAGTTATCCGAGCCCTGGATGCTCACCGGTGGGTGTGGTGGGGTCTTTTTCCGGAAGTCGGTCACCATCTCCCTTGTCGTTCAAGCACAAGAAGTTGCTCTCACACCAGTCTACAAAGTCCTTTGTGACCGACTTGTACTCCAGCTCGTCCCCCTCAGACACGCAACCAACAATGGCTGAGTCATCGGAGAATTCTGGAGGTGACAGTCGCTGGAGTTGTAGGTATAGTCCGAGGTGTAGAGGGAGAAGAGGAACGGGACTTTTCCTGAATGAACTGAACTGAACTGAGTTTTCTTCTTCTTTTTTTGGCACTGTGTGTATATTGTGAAAATCGCATTGCTGTAGTTTATTGCTGTGTTTGATATGACATTACATTACATGTCATTTAGCAGACGCTTTTATCCAAAGCGATTTACAATAAGTGCATTTAAAGTAAGTAAGAGCTTCAAGTAAGCCAAACTATGAAGTGCTAGTCATAAGTGCGATGTATACAGGGTTTTTTTTTTGTTGTCGTCGAGGTAGAGTCGGAAGAAATGTGTTTTTAATCAGTGGCGGAAGATGTGGAGGCTTTCAGCTGTCCCAATGTCGATGGGGAGCTCATTCCACCATTTGGGAGCGAGGACAGTGTGGGAGAATTTTGGTAAGTTGAAGACCAGTCGAGCTGCTGCATTCTGGATGAGTTGCAGAGGTCGTATGGCACACGCAGGGAGACCAGCCAGGAGGGAGTTGCAGTAATCCAAGCGTGAGATGACAAGAGCCTGGACCAGAACCTGTGCCGCCTTCTGGGTTAGAAGAGGCCGTATCCTTTTGATGTTGTGCAACATGTATCTGCAAGATCCAGCTGTTGCAGCAATGTTGGCAGTGAGGGAGAGTGAGGGAGAGATGGAGAGATGGTTTGATATGCATGGTTATTATTTTGTGTGGGTTGACTAACTTATTTTTTTGTTCTGTTTTATTTTACTTTGTCAGACTTGACTCTGACTGGCACCTCAATTAAATTAAATCTAGTCAAACCCGCTACAAAAAGTGGCACCCCAGATATCTGGATTCACTAAAACCCTGGAATTATGAAAAAAAAATTGCCAACTTCTTCACCCAACTTCTGTTGAAATGGCCTCAGCAAAGCAAGACTGCGGTCAAACTCAGCCATCTGCAGAGAAAATGACCACATATTCCTATGTGGATATGGATTTATGTGTTGGATCTGTCTCAACCTCTCATTCCTCTGGCAGTGGCATCTCAGGGTGAAGTTGGAAATCAGACTGGTTGTTGATCTTTTATGGACGACTGAATTAATGGAGGAACCAGTTGACACTGATAAAACAATAAAAGCAACTTTGGAGGAAGAATTTCAAATTCTAATGGAAACACAAAAACAACACAAGGAGGAGCTTGAAATAACAGTTACAACTTTATTTAAAAATGTCACAGCAACATATGAACAACGTATTCAGGACTTACATGAAACTCTGGACAAACAATCAATATTTCTGAGGAATCAGTTTTCAGCAAACCTTAACTGGCGCTTAACTCACCATCATACAGAGATTTTAAAGGACATCAAAGAGTTCACCCCAGTCGCACAAGCAGTTGTTCACCTGCAGGAAATTGTCCCAAAATATGGATTCCATATCTCAGGAATTGGGTACAATGAAACAAACATTGAATGTATCTGCACTTGCAACAGTCCCTGTGCAAGCAGCACATCAGTTGGAGGAGGCTCAGAGGCAGTGCCTCCAATCTACTGTTCTGACTGAACAGTAGATTGGAGGCAGGTGTGCTTCAGTCTCCTGAGGATTCTCCTGTTCTGTCCATAGCCAAGGCACAGTTAACAGGAAAATGTCCTGTAAAACTGCAGTTTCCATCATTTGGAAAGATGGAGGATGAACCAGATCCCCTCTTGTACTTGGAGAAATGTAATGATTTTCTTGCTTTGAATCCACTGACGGATGAGGAGTTGATGGCAACTTTGAGAAATGTTCTACATGGAACAGCGAGAGACTGGCGGAATTGGGTACGTTTAAACACACATACTTGGTCAGACTTTCGAGAAAAGTTCTGCGCTGCCTTTCTGTCAGAAGATTATGAAGATGAACTGGCAGAGAGAGTGAGGACAAGAGTTCAAGGCGAGGGTGAAAGCATTAGAGATTTTGCTTTCAGGTACCACGCCTTGTGTCAGAGGTAGAAGCCTGAAATTCAGGAAGACGCAGTCTTCCAGCTGATTTTCAGGAACATCAATCCCCATATGGCAAGCCAGCTCTGATGCAGAATAAGTACAGTGGATGAACTGGTGAGGCTCGGACAACAACTGGAAAAGGACAGGGCAAGTCAGACTGAACTACGGACAAAAAAAATTGTGAAACAAAAAGAGAAAGAGGAGATGTTTACTGCTAATCCCCCCTGTGTTTTACTGCTGGAGATGTAAAGGCAGTCATGCTCCATATTCATGCCCAAATTATAATCAGTTCAAGAAATCAGGACCCCCTGGACAATCCCACCGTCAACCATCTCACCCTCAACAATCCTACCCACAGCACTCCCACCCACAACATTCCCATCCGCAGCAACAACACTCTCAGCCACACCATTCTCAGCGACCCCATCATCTTCAAAACCACTCTAATCAAACCTACCCGCAGCCAGTTCATTCTTCAGATCCCCAGAACCATTCTTCAGTGAATGCTGTGACCCATTCAGCTCAACCACTGTCATGTGTCACCTCACATCTCCTGGTGCAGGGCTTGAAAAAGTTCACCATCCCCAGAGGAAGCACTGATACTGCCCTCCCACGACAGCTGAAAGTGCACTTGAGTGTAAGGAACTGGACAGGAAAAGCTGTTGTTGATACAGGTTCCACTTATACTCTGCTAAATGAACATGTCTGGAACAATATCAAAACTGCAGATGAGAAACTTGCCCCATGGACTGGTGACCCTCTTTACCTTGCTGATGGTCAACCCAGGAAACCCCTTGGGTGGGTGGAGCTTGAAATGAGCCTGCAGGATAAGACATGGTTGGTAACTGTGGTGGTCCTAGACTCCAGGACTCTGGCTTTTCCTGCCCTGCTTGGTTTGGACTTCGTGTTTTTTACTGGTATGCAGCTTGATGTTGCAGGAGGGATGTACTGTTTCTGAGATAATGTGGAAAAGAAATTCTACTTTTATGCCGAGTCCTCTCTTTCTGGGGAGGGGGAGACTGGTAACTCTATTGCCTTCTTTTCTGTGGAAGCTCCATCGGCCACTGCACTGTTCCCTACACAGACCCCTTTGGAAGACTCAGACTTGATGCAGTTCAGGAGTCTCACCTGGAGGAACACGTAAAACCTCAGTTACACAACTTGTTACTTAACAATGTTGATGTGTGTACAACCAAAGTAGGTCGTACTGAGATGTTGAGACATCAAATCTTTCTCACCAATCCTGTACCCATTCGACAGAAATCCTATCGAATCTCCCCTCCTAAACAGAAGGTGTTGAAGGAACTCATCGAGGACATGCTAAAAGATGACGTCATTGAACCTTCTTGTTCTGCATTGGCCTCGCCTGTCGTCTTGATTCCCAAAAAAGAAGGGAAACCAAGGTTTTGTGTTGATTACCGAAAAGTGAATGATAACACAGTCACTGATGCTTATCCCATTCCCACAATCCAGGAAATATTAGTATTATCCAGGATAGTCTCTCAAGTGCTGTTGTTTTTTCTTCACTAGACCTACACTACCGGTCAAGAGTTTTAGAACACCCCAATTTTTCCAGTTTTTTATTGAAAATTATGCATTTTAATGTCTCATTGTATTCTGAAATGAAAGCATAGAACAAATAAACAATTGAGGTCAAAAAGAAATCATGGAATCAATTTATAAATCAAAATGTATTCTATATTTTGACTCATCAAAGTAGCCAACATTGGCAGATAAAGCACCTGAACACACTCGTGGCATTCTTTCTACAATGGAAATCAAATATTCTGCTGAAAGTTCTTCCCTACCACTGTGTTTGATATGCATGGTTATTATTTTGTGTGGGTTGACTAACTTATTTTTTTGGTCTGTTTTATTTTTCTTTGTCAGACTTGACTCTGACTGGCACCTCAAAAATTAAATCTAGTCAAACCCACTACACATTAATACATATAATGAATATATCAACAGAAATACATGTTGGTGTACACATAGCTGGTTTATACATATATATGTATGCCAGCTGCCTTGTTTATGAGTAATAACCATGGTACATAATTAAAATGTTCAGTTGCTAGCTTCAGGCTTTTACTTCATGCTGAAACACTGTCCAATGCCTCGCAGGCAGCAATAGTGATATTCAGGATCTCACTGTTCTGCTCTAATTGAAGCTACAGCCTGTCTTTTCTGTCTCATGTGGACTTACAACTGCTGATATCAGTCTTGGTTTCTGGCTGTGGTGCATTTGCCAGCTTGGAATTTCTGCATTTTATATAAATACAAACCATTTGCAATTTACCAGCTCAACATCCCTATTAATGGATTTACAAAACATCTCTTGGAAATAACTGGTTTACCAACTCAAAATAATTATAGGTGTTAGAGGCTTTAAATTAGTCACTACCTGACACAACTTTGCTCTTGTCATGATTTATATTGTGAGTTGGGTCATAATAGTTTGTCATCTACAAAAAGTGCGTCTCCCTAAGGAAAGTTTAGGAAACACTGGTGTATATATGGTAACAGTTTAAAGTTAAAGACAAACAACATCCTTTCGTGATTGTTTTTCATTTCAATTTGTATTGTTTTCTAATAATTCATGTATTCTTTCATTTAGAGTAGTGCATTATCATTGAACAGAATTCTGTTGCTGTGGGATAATTTGATGCTACATGAAAAGAATGTTTTAAAAAATATATTAATATATGAAAGTCCCATGTTTGATATTTGAATTGGTCGTCGCCCTGCAGTGGTACAGGCTCATGAACCCATTCATCAGGTTAAAGGAGAAACCCACTCTGCGGGGACAGTAGCTGTTGAGAGAGGATATTCAATCATAGTTTGAAGAGAAGCAGATACTGCTCGGTTGACGTGTGGCCCGAAGTCTATTATCAGTTTAATGAAGCTGTAGAGCACAGTAGAACGTTGTCATGATTGATGACACTAAACAGTGTGAACGTGTTATTAGTTGTGTTATGATTTGCAGCTTGAGACTGAGCTTTTTCTCTCTAGGTCTTTTTTTGCTGTTTTTTCTTCTTTTCTAGTGTGTGTGTGTTGGTGTGTTGGTGTGTTTGGTGTGTGTGTGTGTATTTGAGTTTTCAAGTAATGCCAGTGTTGGATGTACAGAATCAGTCCAAAGTCACATGTTTTGAGGTTACATTTGTCAGTTTAGAGACTTAGACTTAGACTTCTTTTTATTGTCATTGCACAGAATACACAGCAGTGAAAACTGGCAACGAAATTTTGTTGCTTGGCAGCAAATAAGAAACCAACACATAGCACTGTATTTTGTCACTTCTGAGTTTTGATGGGAAATGACTTTAATCTTACTGTAAATGTCTACATGTATCCAACTCTTCAGCCTAACTATGATTAATAAAAATAAATAAGTGTTTTATGTATATAAATATGTATAAAATAGTGCAAAAAAAAAAACAGGAATGAAAATTGTAAGCAGCAATATGAACAGAAAAAACAGTTAAATATTGCACAGATAGTGTCGGGGACATTTGGAATTTAGCAGTCTGATGGCCAGCGGAAAGTAACTGTTCTTGAGTCGGTTTGTTCTGCAGCGGATGCTGCGGAACCTCCTGCCAGACGCCAGCAGGGAGAACAGTCCATGGTGGGGGTGGGTGTGGTCAGTGAGGATCTGGTGAGCCCTGGTTAGGCAGCGCCTGTGTGCAATGTCTTTGATGGGTGGGAGTTGACTGAATTGAGTGGAGTCCCAATGATCTTCTCCGCTGTTCTCACCACCCTCTGCAGAGACTTCCAGTCGGAGGCCTTGCAGCTCCCAGACCAGACGGAGATGCCACTGGTCAGCAGGCTCTCGATTATCTCTTTTGTCTTCTCAACATTCAGGAGCAGGTTGTTCACCCTGCACCGGTCCACCAGATGTCGCACTTCACAGTCAGTTCACAACTGTTGTGTCGTCTGCATATTTTAGGATGTTGTTGGTGTTGTACCTGGGACGACAGTCATGGGTCATCAGGATGAACAGCAGGGGACTCAGGACGCAGCCCTGTGGGGAACCGGTGCTCAGGGAGATGACACTTAAGGTATTGTTACCCACACGGACAGACTGGGTTCTGTCGGTGAGGAAGTCCAGCAGCCAATTGCACGGGGGGGTGTTGAGGCCCAGGGGTCCCAGTTTGTGTACCAGCTCCTGGGGGATGATCGTGTTGAATGCTGAGCTGAAGTCCAGAAACAGCATCCGCACGTGGGTGTTCTTGTCCTCCAGGTGCTCCAGGCTCAGATGGAGAGCATTGGAGATGGCGTCCTCAGTGGAGCGGTTAGGTTGGTACGCAAACTGGAGCGGGTCGTATGATGGAGGCAGTATGGAAATGATGTGGTCCTTAACCACCCGCTCGAAGCACTTCACGATGGTCGTTGTTAGTGCAACAGGGCGAAAGTCATTAAGGCATGTGATGGTTGGATGTATCACAGGTCATGTAGCTGCTGTGTTATGTCCTTTGCATTATTCAACTGCTGCTGTGTATCAGACACTGAACACTCTCTCTAACCCAATGAGAATATATAGACCTTATTCACATACATCTACAGTATATGCAACACAAATCTATTGTGTATTCACATGCCAGCACAGCCATCATTATAATAATAATTATTATCAGTACCATTATTATTATTTTTATTATTATTATTAGTAGTAGTAGTAGTATTATTAGTATTATTCCACACATAACTCCAACTGAATGTAACATCACTCTCCTCAAAATCTATTGAATGTATAGATTTATTCTGTGTAACTGAAACTTGGTTACATGAAGAATATTATGTTAGTTTAAATGAGTCGACTCCACCCACACATGCTAAAACCCATATTCCCAGAAGCTCAGGCTGAGGAGGAGGAGTAGCAGCCATTGTTAATTTAATACTAGATTATTAATCAAGCCTAATTAATCTGGATATTTATCTTTTGAAAGCCTTATTCTCAGTCTTTCTCATCCTAGTTGGAAAACACGGAAACCGATTCTGATAGTCACAGTTTATCGTCCACCTGCACTTTATTCAGAGTTACTATCAGAGTTCTCTGAGTTCTTATCGGAGTTAGTGCTTAAGACAGATAAAATCATAATTGTAGTGGATTTCAACATCCATGTAGATGTTGACCGTGATAGTCTTAGTTCTGCATTAATTATCTGGTAGAATCAATTGGTTTTATTCAACACGTGAATAAACCAACTCATTGCTTTTGTGACACCGTCGATCTTGATCTTACGGTATCGACATTGAAAATTAAACTTTTTTACCAAAAACCCTGTGATCATTATTTATTGACATTCAATTGTACAATAATTAACTACAATAACATCAAGAACAAATACTGTCTGATAATAATATTAATACTTTCAAAGGGACAGTGCAACCTTTATTTAACTCGGTGCCATATGTCAGTCAGTACATCTGAAGGTACCTTTTGTGATTTTACTCCCGCCCTCATAGATAACCTTGTTGATAGTACTGCAGCCTCACTGCGTACTACATTAGATTGCGTTGCATTCAATTTAAAATCCTTCCTTTCCTCTCTCTCTCTATTTCTGTGTCTTCATCTTGCAGGTTGCAGGATCCAGATCCAGTTTTGAGGCTATTATTATTGTTATCATTGGTACCATATCATCACCATTATTATTATTATTATTATGCTATAATTAAAGTTGATATCAGTATAATTGTAGTTTTTGTACATTGTAGTTCTATAATGAGTAGTTCTATAAACATAGAACTGTCCAGGCTAAACTTGATACAATTGTTGTATATCTGCTCCTGGGGGGTATTCCATCAACGTAGCTAAGAATTGCCAGACTTAGGTGTAAGCTTGAAGCTTGACTAAGCTCCACCTCCCAATCTAGCTCCAAGTCATTCCATCAAGTGAAATCAGCTGGCTCCACCTGACGCTTAGTCAAGCCTCAACTGTTAAGCCTCAACTTGTGCACGCCCACAGGGAAAATAAAAAGCCCATTCATTCGAGCGCGAAAACTGTGAAAAATGCCAAAAAGCAAGGTATGGAGGTATATGGTATATATATATATATGAGGATTACAGCCACATAATCCCAAAGAACGGCAATACCGCGGCAATCAATAAAGCGAGGGATGTGGCGTGGCAGAATATTGCCGACAGGCTGAATGCATAAGTGACAAAGAAAATGAAGTATTTCAATATTATCATGTTTTATAAATCCTCCATCAAAGGGACAAAATATATGTAGACAATCAGTCAGTCATCAGTCATCATCTACCGCTTTATCCTCCACCAGAGGGTCGCGGGGGGTGCTGTGCCAATCTCAGCTACATCGGGCTATAGGCGGGGTACACCCTGGACAGTTCGCCAGTCCATCGCAGGGCCACACACAGATAGAGACAAACAACCATTCACTCTCACACTCACTCCTACGGTCAATTTACCTAATCCTAATTTACCTAATCCCCAACATGCAAACTCCATGCAGAAAGGCCCTTGTTCCAACCGGGGCTCGAACCCGGGTCTTCTCGCTGCATGGCAAGAGTGTTAACCACTACACCACCGTGTGGCCCTCTATAAGTAGACAATAATCTACCAATTGATTTCTTGATGGTTTTTGTTTTAAACTAATCAGTTATGTGGACCTATTAATGCAACCAAATCCCTAAAATGAAAAGGAAAATCCCCAAAGAACAAAAAGACAGCCCTAATAAGTAACATTCATATGAACATAATTAAAATAACATTATTGTTTCACTGCAATTTATGTGAAATACTCCATATTTGATCATTTGGCAGCCCTAGTAGTAATGTTAGAAAGTGATATTCATCACATTTATCAACTGATTGTTACGCAAATCGATGGGATAGCTTTCATTTATTTCCTGCATGGCCAATTGTATGGAATTGATATCATTTTCATTTAAGCCTGTCATTTTTACATGCTGTATTTGTGCTACTTCTGTATTTTGTCCCACATGCTATATGTTGAATTGTTGTGTTTTCATTTTATTTTATGTAAAGCACTTTGAATCACCTTGTGCTAAAATGTGCTATATAAAGTTGCCTTGCCTACATTTTTGATAATAATAGGCTACATTTAATCGAAGTATTTTACATGACTAATCACATTTATCATACAATTGATGGTAGATTATTACATGAAGAAATGCAATGTTGGTTATCATTCTATAGGAAATAATCACATGACAGATCTATTGATTATTTATCTAGAATCATTTTAGCAAATCAAGCAATTCAATGGAGACGAGGACCCCTATTACAGTAAGTGAATGCAGGTGACAGCAAATCAATCATCTATCTCCTATCAGTCGGAGGCCCTAACCCTTGTTACATCAAAAGAATGATGATCTCTTTAGATTTCCTTTTATTATATTCCTTTTATATTTTTTTGCTTATTAGTTTAATTTTGTATTTCTTATTTTTTATTATATTTTATAGCATTTATATATTTAATGTACTTATAGATAACATATAATTATTAGTATAAATAATTTCTTTAATACATTTTATTATATATTTAATGTTTTACATATTATTTTATCATTCCATGACAGTTGTGTGTCTCTGTTTCTGTCTATTGGACATTCTTTGATCATAGATGGTGCTAAGCTTCACTATTAGCCTGCTACAGACCAGGTTTGCCGGCAGCATAAGTTACCATGGTTACTTGGCTGGCATTCACATTAGCCACCTTGGTGGAACAGGGTTGAGGCTCAGATTGATGGAATGGAAACATGAGCCACAGTTATGGCTTAGCCATGGTTGAGGCTTAGCCAGAGTCATAGTTTCCATGGTTACTGAGTTGGGGCTAATCTCAGCCTCTTTGATGGAACCGAACTCTCACTCATATTAGCCAGACTTTGCCATTTAAGCTTGGCTTTGCCTTTAGCCTGCTTGATGGAATACCCCCCGGTCTCTTTCTTCTGTCTCTAACTCATCTCCCTCTTGTCCTTTCTCTCCCCCCTTTCTCTTTTTCATTTTTGGAAATGAAAAAGAGCCTTCAAAATAAAAGTCTCCGGAAATAAATGGGGGTGGAGTGGCTCAGTGGTTAAGACCCTACCTTGTGTACCAAAGACATCATGGTCGCAAGTTCGATTCCACCCCTGGCTAATTGTACTTGATTCCATTGTAAGTCGCTTTGGATAAAAGCGTCTGCTAAATGACATGTAATGTAATAAATAAATGTAGTGCTTGGAAATAAATAAAAGTGTCATTAGGAAATAAATGAATAGCTGTATTTATTTATTTCATAGCCATATTTATTTATTTCAGGAGTATATTTATTTATTTCTGTTTGTATTTATTTATTTAATTTTGACTGCAATGGCTCTCCATACAGAACGTTATGTGGCTACATTGTTATTAGCTCGCTCCATATTGTTGTTTTAAAATGCAAATTATAAGCACATCGGAGCTTGTGTTCGATCAGATGATCGTATTATGAATGTGAGAATGTGAGCATCTGCTATTAATATGAATAACAAACCAACCTGATGTGCTTGAATAATGTGTAAATGACACAGCTTTGGGTATGAAGTATTGACTGTGATGCTAATGAAAAACATTGGAAATAGATTTGTGAATGTGTTCAGGTTTAACTTAAGAAGAGGGAAGTATAATTTAAGAGGGCTGTGAGTCAAACTATGGAACAAACCAAGTGTTTAAGTGAAGTTGTGTAAATGTCTCATAAGATTAAAAAGATTAAAATTTAAAATGATTAACAAACTATAATTTATGCCAATATTTGGCTTGTATTTTTTTTTACTACTTTTTTCTCATTCATACAGCTGATATTCTAGGTAATACCATGGATCGTATAGTAGAAATATGGTACCATACCATAATATGATGATATAATATTTTAATTACCTTCTTTCCCTTTTAATTTCATTTTTATGAAATGTATAGTCGTATTTCATTTTCTTTTTCCTGGGAACCCTCTGGGACCTCTTCATAGAACCCTCGGAGTCCCTAGACCTGTTATTGAGAACCATTGTTCAAACTACTACAACTACTAGTTTCTGTCCTGTGGACTAACAGATGTCAGATGTCACTGACCGCTTAGACCAGGAGGGGGTTGGGGTATGTAAATGTGATGATTCTGGCTCTTGGCTGTAAATATTTGAGGCTAAAATTCACCCTAAAACACTTTGAGGAGTGCCTACATTCAAATAGCCAAGACATTGTTTTCAGATTTCCATGTGTTAGACATTGTTGGAAAGCTTAGAAATCACACTTTTGTAAATAAGTGTAAATGTAAATGTTGTCTGGAAATAACTCAAAATGCCCCCCAGCCTACTTGTTCCTGGTTTCCATGGTTGGAAACTCAAAATAAATACACATAAATATATATTAAATGCATGCAAACATACAGTATATAAATAAGTGCTGGGCCATTAACAATAAACTTAACGTGCAATAAGAAAATTATCGCACGTTAATCTATTCACTTTTATTTGGGTCTGGAAGTTGGGTCCACACAGTGAGCAAGCTATGAATTTCACTTTGTTATTTTAGCATGGATGTGTATGTAACCCCTTTGTTATGATGTAATAACAGAGCACAGGTAAATGATGATCAATGCTAATAAATGGAAATAAACAGAAATATACAGAAATAAACAGAAGACTGTGCGGTAAGAGCCCTTAATCGTTGAATGCCCAAAAGACACAGGAAACACTGCTTGGAGTTTTTGTATGGCCACAAAGAATATACAACATTTCGTTTTATGCAAAACATTCAATGAAAAATTATAATAATAACAAAAATAATAATACTAAAGCCGGCAAAAACAAAACCCTCTGTCCCAAAGTGTTAGTGTTGGGGCCCTTTCTTTGTCTGATCAGTGTTAATGTATCAGTGTGTAACAGTCGGGGAAGGGGAATCAAGAAATCTTTCACCACTTTCAGAGTTCAATATCAGTAGTTTCAATGTGGCTTGCCATCCAGCTCACACTGGGAAACAATCTCTGATACCTTCACACAAACACAGAAGGAAGCTATTAAATGGGCTGTAGGGCGTGCCTTGGACCTCCTTTAATGTTGCCTGACCCTGACCTGACACTGATACAACCTGTACCCGTTGTACCGACCTACCTACCACTTCCTGTTTGCCTGCCCCTATTGGATTTGTTTGCTTCGCCGATTAACTATCCTGGTTTGACCTCTGCCCAACAACACTGAGAAGCTACAGTGTGAAGTGGCAGCACAAGCTGTTGCTCTATCTGCCACTCTTTTTTGACTCTGTGCTCATTGACATTTGAAATACAGCCTCTCACATATCCCACTGAGAGGTCAAGAGTGTTAGGGATGAGTGGAAAATGGCATTCAACACCCCCAGGGGTCACTACGAATACATAGTTATGCCTTTTGGACTAACTAATGCTCCCTCAATATTCCAAGCCTTGGTGAATGATGTGCTCCGGGATTTTATGTGTTTATGTTTGTATATCTCGACGACATCCTAATCTTCTGAAATCAAAACAGGAACACGTGCAGCTCGTCCGTAATGTCCTCCAGAGACTACTAAAGAATCAACTGCTTGTGAAGGCAGAAATATTTGAGTTCCATACCACTGAGGTGTCGTTCCTAGGATACATCATTTCGGTCAACTGTACTCGCATGGATCCTGCCAAAGTTAAAGCAGCGGTGGATTGGCCAATTACCACCACTCAGAAGAAGCTACAACAGTTCCTAGGGTTGGCTAATTTTTATCGTAGGTTTCTCCGCAACTATAGTTCTGTGGCAGCTTCCCTGACAGCCCTTATCCCCCCAAAGGGTAACCTTCCAATGGTCTCCTGCTGCAGAAAAGCTATTCAGTGAATTCAAATCATGATTCTCTACTGCTCTCATTCTTATCCTTCCAGATTCGGAATGCCAGTTTGTGGTGGATGTGGATGTGTCAGACTCTGGGGTGGGGGCAGTGCTGTCTCAGCGATCAGCAGAGGACCAAACGTTACATCCTTGTGCTTTCCGCAAATTGTCTCCAGCAGAGAGAAATTATGATGTTGGAAACCTAGAGTTGGTGGCTGTCAAGATGGCCCTTGAGGACTGGAGGCACTGGCTGGAGGGGGCGAAGCATCCATTTGTGAGTAAACTTGGAGTACATCCAGGCTGACTGGACATAGTGGACATATTATACCCTATTTCCGCCATTAAAATAGTTTCGTGGTGTCCTAATGAACATGTCAGTGACATGCTTTGGTCAAAATACCATAAGGATGAAGAATCATAGTAGTTCAATAACCCTGCTAAACCCGCCCCTTTCAGAACCCTCGGTTTTCGTGCATGGTCCCTTTATATGCAAATGAGACACAGGCAAACACACACCCACTTCTTCCAGGGGGTTTCTGATTTGTCCTCTTTACAGCGCTTTACAGCTCTATTCCTCTCCCCCTCCCTCCACTAGTTCTCTGACAATATCAACATGGCAGCGTGCGCAGAAAACAGCGAGAGTGCCGTCACAGGAAGAGACGTCCTACATAAGGATCGAGCCGAACAGTGCCGAACTGTAAATCAGTTAAAAACAAACAGAACTGCTGATTGCCACCGCTGGTGCTGAATAAACTGTATGTTGCTGTATCAGACCGGAGACTGTGCTCCTGAGACCTCACCACGCTGACCAGCTCCAGTGCTCCGGCGAGCTGGCGATCAGCGGTGGCGATCAGCGGTGCTGCACTCTCTGTGTCACCGCTGATAGCCAGCGGCAGTTTAGGCAGTGGAGCTAAGGTGGAGCTTGCGAAGTAAACGTACTGGTGGGGCGGTAACATTCGCAGTGAAATGCGCATGCTGACGTCATAAGCGCAGGGAATTCAACATCGAGCGTTTTATCGCCTATACTTACACTAAGGGGGACCACGAAAACATGACTGAGTATTGTTTTTCCACACTTTGGCGACTGGTAGGGCCTCCAGAATCCCAAATATCAGTATTAAAATGGTTAAAAAAAAAATTAAATTTTGCATAATATGTCCCCTTTAATCATTTTGATTGTATCGCCTAGGTTGAAGAACCATCAAACCAGACCTCTCCCGTCAGTTCCAGTCTGATGGTTGTTCCACATGAGAATATCATCCCAGCTAATATGGTCATCGGCACAGTTACCTGGGACATTGTGGACAAGGTAAAACAATCTCAGACCAACCACCAAGCTCCCAGTGCTTGCCCTGATAATCGCTTGTATGTGCTTGTGAATCTCTGCTCTCAGTTTCTCCAGTGGGGACATGCTTCACGCCTTCTGTGAGTTGAATATGCTCACAATACACTCCCTAGCTCCACTCTATGTGGCTTTCTCCTTTTCAGTGCTCTTGGGGATACCAACCTTCACTGTTCCCTGAGCAGGAGCAAGAGGCAAGTGTTCCATCTGTCACGGCGCTCATCAAGCACTGTCATTGCACCTGGCTGCCACCCCTTTCTACTCCCCTGCATTCGTCCAACCGGTACCAGAGAGTGCCAACAAGTACCGGACCTTAGCATCCTGCTACACACGTGGACAGAAGGTTTGGTTGTCCACACATGACGTTCCCCTTCAGGTGGAGTCTAGAAAGTTGGCCCAAGATTTGTGGGGCGGTTCTCCATAAGTAATGTCATCAACCCCTCTGCAGTTCGTCTTCACCTTCCTCACTCTATGAGGAGTCATCCCAAGGTCAAACCCATTAAGGAAAGCTAACTTGTGCTATTACACAGTGTTAGCTAGCAAGCTAACGTTATTTTGGCTGGCTAAAGTTAACACAGATGAGCTGAATGCCCAGCAAGCCTCCCTTGGACAAGACCAGGAGTCACTCATGCAAGACGTACCAACACGCTGGAATTCCACTTTTGAGATGATCAAGCCCTTGAGACGCAACAGAGACCCACTGCACACAATGCTGACCCAGCAGAAGCACAATGTGACCCTCTCAACAAATGCTGGCAAAATACAAGAAGCTTGCAAAGCTGGAGAAACTCCTGGAACCATGCAGGTATGGTCTACAAAGATAGCTTGTTCATGAATAGGTCAACAAATTCTTGTAAAAGTCACTTTGTATTTAAGAAATGCATGCCCCTAAATGTAATATCATTCAGAACTTGGCCCCCTCAGGCCTCCTTATACCTCACAGATATGCTCCACCACCACACTAACTCCCGCAACCTTGGATCATCTGACAAAAACCTTCTCTCACCTCTGCACAGGACCAAGTACGGAACCTGGGGCAAAAGAGCCTTCTCCATAGCTGCCCCCACCCTCTGGAACATCCTCCCAAAACACATCCGTGACGGTCCAAACCCAACCACCTTCAAATCATTCCTCCAAACCCACCTTTTTTAAATCCGCCTTTAATCTATAAAATAATTTTCCACTAACCTTATGCACTATTATTATTATTATTACATACAGCAAGGCAGTCAAAAATTAGGCAAACAAATCAGGAAAATGTAAGGCAAAATCCAAACAGGCAAACATTAGTAAAAAAATATGAGAGAGCAATGCACATTATAGAGTAACAAAGACAATCTGACAAGGACATGGTGCATGCTGGACTATACAGTATTTACACAGGTTGACTAGATAAAAACAGGAACAGGAAGTGGGCTTGGTCAGGTAAATGGCAGGAAGACCAGAAACCAGAAACAGGTGAGTACCAAAATAAAGCAGGAGCTAAAAAACAGTCCTGACATCATGTGTAACAAAGTGGCCAGTGAGTATATGTACCACATACACAAGATAATATACACAGTAAAGTCAAGGTAATAAATAGTAAGCATTATCAACACCATGAAATAATAGGAAGTATAGAAATATTAACTATGAACAGGAAATAGAATAGACATGCATATGCATACACACACACATGCACATGCATGCAACCCGTGGCCAAGTGGAAAGAGAACTTGAATTGTAATCGGAGGGTCGCCGGACCCCTGAGCAAGGTATCCAACCCAGTGAACAGTGGGCTGCTCAGTGTGGCAGCCCACTGCTCCTAATTCTAGGATTGGTCAAATGCAGAGGAATACTTTCCCCAAGGGGATTATTAAAATTCTAATTCTACAAACAAGCATGCACACATACACATACATGTATGATGTTTATTCATGGCTGTGAACTACTACAAAATAATAATATATAGGAGGTTGCATTTTTGCTCTGAGACTTACAACACAGTATTGGTATGTAAAACCTAATGTATGCATTCATATTTTCATACATACTGAAGATAAATTCAGTACACAGGCAACAAGATATTCCAAGAGTCTGGAATTGTGTCTAACCTTCTGTCTGTATTATTATTTCAGTTCACATCAGTTCACATCATTACAGCTGCATATACGAGGTCATGCGGCAGCATTTAATAAACTGGCTTACAATTGCATGTGGATGTGCACTATATGGCTTCAGTGTCACATAATTATGTGAGAAATAGCAGTGATTGTATCAGGGGAATCAGTAGTTCCATTCTGTGATACCTCCCTTCAAGATAATGGTGCAGGATGATTGCACAGTATGCACGATGATGGGCTGAGCTGGGGTGCTGATCGTCACCGGGGTAATTAATTCTGACATTAGGAATTAGAACAAATGTGTGGAAAGGGGAAATAAATAGACAATGAGTGTGTTCTCCTACATACACATACACACGCTATACAAAGGCATTTGAGGGAGGGAGTGTGTGTGTGTGTGTGTGTGTGTGTGTGTGCGCGTGTGCATGTACAAATTTTGTCTTTGTTTTTTCAGGGTTAAGATTTAGGATTAAGTAAAGACTTCTGTTTAGATTAGGGTTAGGGTTAGGCACTTATTTGTGATGGTTAAGGTTAGGATAAGGGTCTAGGGAATGCATTATTTTTATAATGTGTCTTCACTAAGATTAAAATTAAGTTTGTGTGTATGGGTGTGATTTGCTGTGTTTCTGAACAAGAAATGACGTCACCCCTGAATTCAACAGGTTCCAGTTGAGAGTTAAATTTACGTCTCCAAATTCCCTGCTGGAGTTTGTTTGCTACTGTTCTCACTCTTGTGTGTCAAGTTGGTGCTTTTCAGTGGAGACGGCTCTATAACAGTTGCATGTTAAATATAAATCAGTCAATCAGTCAAGACACCTCTCTGTCTGAGGTGTGTGCTGGGAAAACTATGTGAGGTCCAAAAATGTGCAGAGTTTGCATGTTCTTCCCATGTCTGCATGGTTTCCTCCAGGCTCTCCAGCATGTGTTAATATGTCAGACACATTCAGTCAGGTTGGTCTCAGGTTGGTCTCTTGTGGCTTTACATTAAAAGACAAGAATGGGGGCTGCGATGGAGAAGGATCTGTCTCCCCAGGTTTTGTGCTTGGTCCTTGGTGGTGGCTGTAGCAGATTTTGTTGTACTTAAATGAATCCAGGTCACAGTGAGACCAGTAGCTACAGAACAAGACATGGTGTCAGAGTAAAAGGAAAAAAAAGCTTTGCAAAAAGATGGACGTAACCAGAGTTCCGTCACCTCATATGGATTGGGATGCGAGCAACCTGCCCGAAACATGGCGGAAATTTAAGCTCCATGTAGAGTTGATGTTTACTGGTCCGTTTAAGAAGAAAGGAGAGGACGAAAAGTGCAGCTACCTTCTCATTTGGATCGGCGAAAGAGGCCGGGACATATAACACATGGACACTTACAGACGACGAACAAAAGGTACTGAATACGTAGCCTATTATGAGCGCTATGAAGCATACATCATGCCAAAATCAAACATCATATTTGCTCGTTATAAATTCCACGGAAAAAGTCCAAGGAGCTAAAGAGCCATTTGAACAGCTTTTGACGGATCTGAGACTGCTTGTGAAGGACTGTAATTATGCAAACAACGAGGAAATGGTGAGAGACCGTGTCATGTTAGGGATCCAGTCACCTAAAGTAAGAGAAAAGCTACTGAGTGTTGGTTCCGATTTGACATTGGATAAAGCTATAGACATTGTCAGGTCTCATGACATAGCACAAGCACAGCTTAAAACTGTAGCTAGCGGCAACAGTGGCCTGCACGAGCAGACTGTCCATGCTATCAATCGCCATTACTCAAGGAAGACAGCTTGGAAAACGCGCCAGGACAAGGCAACAGGAAATATGGAGAGCACCTACAGACCTGATGGGGACAAAGAGCATCATACAACTTGTGGCTAATGCGGAAACAAGCCTCATGGAGCAAAAGACAGCTGTCCACAAAAGGTAAACAGTGCGAAATATGCAGCAAATGGAATCATTTTGCAAAAGAATGCCACTCAAAGCAAAGTAAAGGAGTGCACACTGTAAGTGAAATTGACTCACACAGCAAGACAGACAATGACAACTTGTTTATTGTTTTTACTCTGACAAATGGCTGCACTGTTAAAAGAGGAAAGCAAATCAGTGCAACATGAACTGTCATCTGTGGAGAGAAGCTATACATTTCTTCCTCCACTAGTCTGGTTTTGCTCTCTTCATTAAGTCCTGACTTAATGTCAATTATGTGGAGGGTCACAATTTTCCAGCTTGGAGTTTGGAGCTTCCTATAAATCCTCACAAGATACAAGTTGCCATTAGGACACAGGTTTAGAGTTTACACAGTCTATGTTTGTTGACTTCATAAGAAAACCATATCGGTCCTTGGTGGTATTGAGACCTATTTGTGTCATAAAGCAGCAGCAGTAGCAGCAGACATACTGTGTTTACTTTGATGGCCTCACACTTTAAAGGGGACATATTATGCAAAATCAACTTTTTAACCATTTTAATACAGTCATGTTTTCGTGGTCCCCCTTAGTGTAAGTATAGGCGATAGACACTGTTGAATTCCCTGCGCTTATGACGGCAGCATGCGCATTTCACCGCGAATGTTACCGCCCCACCAGTAAGTTTACTTGGAGAGCTCCACCTTAGCTCACCTTAGCTCCAACTTAGCTCCACCTTAGCTCCATCCTGTCCCTATAAAATGCGAGAGTGCAGGCGAGGGAGGAAGAGCGGTATTATGTCAACGTAGAGGGACAAGTGTGCTGTTGGTGGCTGCACAGTGGAGCACAGTGTTTTACAGAGGATTTTATATATGAAGCTAATGTGCCGGATAAAGTCAGCAAACGTGTGTTCGCGTGTTCGCACCACTTCACATCAGACTGCGGCCAGCGGTCGCCGTATTTAGTCAGCGACGTACAAACACACACATTGTTAAGAAAAGGTCACATAGAGCTCATAACTGACCATTCTGACACGTCCTAATTAAACATATTTGTTCAGTACGTCCTCCATGACCGGAGCACAGACTCAGTCTGATACAGTCACATACAGCAGCAGTTTATGCAGCTCGCCGCTCGCCGCTGGTGATCAGCGGTGCTGTCCCTAAGTCTCTTCCTGTGACGCCACTCTCGCTGTTTTCTGCTCACGCTGCCATGTTGATATTGTCAGAGAACTAGTGCAGGGAGGGGGAGAGGAATGGAGCGGCGGGAACAGGAGCTGAGCGAGTGAGCGCAGTAACAAGGACAAATCAGAAACCCCCTGGAAGAAGTGGGTGTGTGTTTGCCTGTGTCTCATTTGCATATAAAAGGGGCGGTTTTGGCAGGGTTATTGAACTGCTATGGTGCTTCATCCTTATGGTATTTTGACCAAAGCATGTCACTGACATGTTCATTAGGATTAGTTTAGTTTACTTTCCAAAAGTCCATTGGGGTTCAATTAAACTTTCATGACTATAAACACACATATCAGTACAGCACACTCTAGCCATGTAAATTATGCATATTTCTTAATTGCTGGGATTGGTGGGTACTTGGGATTGGTGATTTATGTGACTGCTGGTGACTGGTTTGTTTGTTTATTTATACAAACATGATAAAAAATAAACAAAATAAAATATTATGTGTGCGCAGTGAAAAAGAAATATATCAAAAAAGATAAAACTATAGTGTGAAGCAGTTGTAAGTGGTCATCAGGACTAGAAAAATGATAAATAAATACAGACATTTAACTTGCTATGGGTTACTCCAGCCTTTTTGACCTGGCTGGGATTCAGCCACGTGTTCTTCCTGTTACAAGAGCGTTTTTGAAAGATATCTTGTAATGTTTCATTAGGTTTGATAAGCTATACAAATGAAGTGCATTATTATTCTTGTTATTATTGTTATTATCATTATTATTGGCAAAGGCTCGGTGTCTAAGGCTGCAAGGTGGCTCGTATGGGTATATAGCTACGTAGGGATGGGTATTGATAAGATTTTTGCGATTCCGATTCCATTTTCGATTCTGCTAAACGATTCGGTTCTTTATCGATTCTCTTATCGATTCTCATTTGGAAAAAAGGAGAACAAACAGGTCAATTAGAATCAACTTTAGTTCAGTTAGAAGTAACATGACTTTACAAACTGTCTTGAGGTATAATAATAATAAAATAAATATTCTTGTATGTAGAAATTAACACCATACAATACAAGATAAGTTATTCTGTGGCAAATACAAGAATGGCCAGTAACATCCAGTAACATTTTTCTAATAGCCAGTGACGAATTCAGTCAAACTCAATGGAACTGTGCATTATTACAGCTATGACGAAGTTGTCACGGTCATTTTCTAAATTAAATGCAGAAGGCATTCATTTAATGTTAACTGTTAGTAATAGCAGGTTTTACAACGAGGCAAATGGCGCTAACATGATAGGCAGTGTTGTTACCTGCGGTATTAACAGCAGAGGAGGACATGCTAACGTTGCTGCTGCTGCTGCTGCTGCTGCTGGGTTGAGAATCACTCCGGACTCGGAGCGTATCGAAAACGCGACATTCATTCAAAGTTATCGCATGCTGTGTGCGCAAATGTTTCTGCATATTGGTAGTATTTCCTCCCGTTGATGAAATCTCCACTTTGCAAATATTGCAAGTTACCCTGTTGTCACCCTTTCTCGTGAAATGTAACCACACTTTCGAGCGTTTGTACCGCTTGGGTGCCATGTTGCCGGCTGCACTGCACTGGACGTCGCTACGCACGTTGCGTACCTATCTTGCGTAAGCTACGCAACGTGCGTGGTGACGTCATTCGCGCCCGCTCGGAATCGATAAGGGAATCGTTTGCAAAACTGGCAAACGATTCCAAGGAATCAAAACAGTCGGAACCGGTTCTCAACAAGAACCGGTTTTCGATACCCATCCCTATAGCTACGCATTGCTGATACGTAGCTAGGGGCCAAACCGATATGAGCTTTAAAAGTGATCAGTACAATCCTAAAATCTGTTCTAAAAAGAACAGGAAGCCATTGAATGGACTTCAGGACTGGGCTGATGTGAGATGAGGGGTCTGCAACCTCTAGAATTAAAAGAGCCATTTTTGTCCCCTCTTCAACCAAACATAATTCATCAGGAGCTGCAAAACCTTTGGCCCATCATTTTTATAGTTTTATATAGATAAAAATGAACTAGAGTTTGTTGCATTTATGAAATTTAAGAACATTAACATAAACAATTAGAAAACTGCTGATTTGACCTGTTACAAAAACTGTAATGTGACTGTGCTTTATTGAATTGGCACTAGTATCCACTATTAAAAATGTCAGGTTCAATCTGTACATAACGAGAGCTGTGCATTGAGCGCCATCCTGTGGGAGACAAGAAGAACAACAATACATTAAAAACGCGAAGGCGAAAATTACCTTTTGTCCTTCACGACTTGCTGTTGACCTGCGCTGTCATGTCGGCTCACTTGATGGTACGTTGTCCTTCAAAAGTCTACTAATAACCACACTCACCAAACTAAAAGATAGTGATATTTTCAAAAGAGCGAGAATACTGTTGCTCATGTTACAGGTTTGTAGTGGAAGCTTCAGTGTTTTGTTGGAGAACTGTTGTGACGCTGAATGTAGCTCATGTTAGCTAACACACAACACGTCTGTTTGAAAATGTTAGCGCGATTTTAAAACTTTTGGAATGTAGTTTACTCATACAAGTTAAAATTAAATTATTTAAAACACTAGCTCTTCGCTCAATAACATCCAAATATTAAGTCTCTACACAGATGCTGCCAGCGGTCAGCTCGCCTCCTTGTTGCTGGGCGACCATGGAGCTCCAGCTCCGTTTCTTCACCTCCTCTGCACACAAGGCTTCTCCTCTTTCTCACACAGCGTTTCTATGACGTGGAGATGCTCCTGAGGTGGAGGTCACAGCAGGGCCAGAGGAGGGTTCAAAAGAAGAACGCGTAAGACGAGTTTTGGTTTTGGTACAGTGAAATAGAAACCTGCAATGAAAAGTACAAAAAGTTCTCTGTTTCAAAGTGATAGTTAAGATTTTTGTGAACTGTAGTTGTTTGTCATATGTAAAAAAGGAAAAATGAAGTGCCAGCACTCCACTTATCCATATTCTCACTGCAAGGCAAGAGCGCTAACCACTACATCACTGTGTGGCCCTATTACTAAATCATTAAATTCTAAATTATGAAAATAAATGAAAGTTGGCAGATGAATAGATAAAGTGATGCTCACATATCTATTTATTTAAATATTTGATCCATGTTAATAAACTAGGCTTATGTTACACATTTCGCCAACTTGTGTATTTATCCATATTAAACTTGAAGCACACAGTGCATTTCACTTGGAGTCCTGTTATGCTGACACAATGTGGCTCGAAGTCATTGAATATAACTAAGGGAAAACGTGTAAATTCAAATGAAAAACTCAAGGCTCACTATAAACAAACACTAGACTCTCGCAGGTACAACATGAAGTGCACCCTGGGAAATGACTTCTCTGGGCCATAACAATGATTTGGACACATAACCCAAAAGTACTACTGATGTATTCAAAAAAAGTACAATTAATAAGTGCCAGTACTGTGTCCCGCATCATGCTCAGAGAAGCATCTTGTAATGGGAATGCAAGCGAAAAACGATTTTAGCCACAACAAAGAGCTCACCTGATGAAACGTACACCTGCTTAGGTCTTATGTAAGTGATGTAAAGGGAATGCAGCGTTAGTGCAGAGGATGTGTTTGCTTAGCTGTCACTACTGCATCTCACTTAAAAAAAAGTGAGCTCTGAATTCTCCCTTTTAAGACTGAAGTAAAGTTAGGAAATGGATTCTGTTTTGCTTTTATGACCATTAAATTGTTTCGCTTTGAAATAATGGTCAAATACTTTAGCCTCATCACGGTGAAGTTTATTAAGTTACTTCTATTATGATGACCATTATGTATTGTTTTCCTCTGTGCACACATTCACAGGTACTACAGCTACACTCAGCACTTCCATGGAGCAGACATAGCTGCAGCGTTTTATGTCTTGAGCCTTAAAGGTGGATTTAGGTAAGTACATTGTTGCCCAATGCCGTTGCTCATGTTTCTTCTTTTTTGTTTACTGTGTGGGTGTCTTAAGACCGTCATGTGACCGCACAAAATATATATATTAATTAATAATTACAGACATTATATTTTGTGAAGGTCACTGCAGTCTGAACCTGGTGAATCAGCAATGGACAGCAATTGCTTTGTATTGCAAACAAAACGTTTGTTGTACTTCTTCTTTTTCCTATTGCAAAACTTGGTGTGCTATGACTGTTCTAAGCATTTTGAGTAACCATGGCAACAACAATCACAAAAAACGGAAGAATTTCACGTGTTCACCTAAATCATCATTTTGGTTCATATTACGGTTTTTAAACAATCACAGTTTAAGTTTTGTCCTTTTTTTTGGATGATTTTATAATGAGTGTGTATTGCATGGCTAAAGTGGCACACTTAAACACAACACAAACACTCTTTTCCTGCCCACACAGACATGTTTTACATGTTGTCTAACCCTGTGTGTTGTTTTCATATGGCTTGAAGTTTTAAAGCTTGATTCCACAAAAATACTTCTTTGTCTGAATGCTTCAGGTTTTAAAGGTTCAATCCATCCAATCAGTAGCAAGAAGAAGCAGGCCTGGTCAAAAGTTCTCTGGAATTTTCTAGTTTATTTAATCACTGATGAATGCTGATGGTTTGCTTAGTTGATTTATTTGTTAAATGTGAGAGCATTATAATGAAAATGAAACTTGATAGTTTCCTATAGCCTGGACAATTCGAAACACCAACGGCTGTCAAGTGTGATGGTTCCTGTAAAATAAAGAATTTCCTCCTTTTTAATTTAATTCAATTCAATTCAATTTTGTATAGCGCCAAATCATAACATACATCCTTTCAGGTCACTTTACATAGACAACATCATAGAGAGCAGAGAGATACAACAGTTCACACATGAGCAAACACTAGGCGGTGGAGAGAAGAAGATATCTGTGACAGAACCAGACTCACACATGTGCAGCATCTGCCTCGACCGGTTGGGGTGAAAGGAAAGGGACAGAGGAGAGGAGGGGGACTCACTTAAGGATGCTACTATGTAATCAGCTGTATATTAAAGCTGTATGTTTAACTATTTAAAAAGAAAATCTGTCTGAAACTTTGAGTTCACTGGAGTAAAGTTAGTGTCAGACTCTAGATTTGATAAGGCTGTTGAAAGGTTGCAGGCTTCTTTTTCATTTGACTTTGGTTCTGTGCTTGTAACTGTGTTGTATTAGCTTGCATTATTAGTTAAGTCTCACAAGCCTCAGCACACACACTACATCAGTCACATGGAAATAAAGATGGATTAGAGCCAGAGGTGAAGACCTGCCCCTTTTCTGTCTTTGATTGGTTCTGACCACTTGGCATCCTTCCTTGCAGGTTCAGGCATGTGTTCATAGAGAACGCTGTCTTTGATAGACATTAGGGATTACACGAGACAATTTTAGGTAAAAAAGAATATACATCGTTCATGAAGACCAAACAGGCAGAATAATAACGTCAACAACAACAAATATCATCAAAGTTACCAACTGCAGCTTTAAAGTTAGTTAACATTTTCAACTCACCCATTGCTTTCCTCTGGCAGCTATAAACATAATATAACTAATAATAAGTATGCAGCATTATTGTTGTCATGCTGAGTCATAGCCGTGACCTCAAATGTGCTCCCAGATCCAGTTTCCATGTGATCACCTGTGCTGTGTCCTCAGGTATGTCGGTCAGTCAGACTGGTTTCATACTGACAAGAGGGGTCAATTCAACTGGAACTTCTTAAATCACAAAGACACACCTCTGGAAGAAGTCGACATGAGCTGCTCTCTCATCAGTTACTCAGGACTGGAGAACCTTGGTACGGAGCTTTTTCTTTTCCTTTCTGAGCTCATCTTCTCATGGTGCTTTCCATTTGTAGTCGGAACTCAACTCGGAAACTCGGTGCGACCTCTCGTACCCCGGCTTAGGCGACCACACCGTGTACTGCTCCTTTTTACTGTTAGAAGCATTTCTGTCTTATTTGTTTCACTGTAATCAGTCATACACGTAGCACATGTTGCTATGTTGTTTATGTGCTCAACTAATCTGACAATCTTGGTTATTGTCTAGCAGTGCTAACAATTGCTAGCCCAGGATATGTTTGCGTTAGTGGTGGCTGCTGGTCTTTGAAACAAGGAAAGCTAATTTCAGTTATTCTTCCATAAATTCTGCCCTCACTAACAGATGCTGAGGTTCCCTGGTCGTTACAATCTCACCATTTTTATCCGATCACCATCTCACTCTATTCTGTGCTGCTTCATAGAGATCAATAGAGGCTGAGCTTCCACTGGTTTTAATGTGCCGTGCTGCTACGAGAATGTATAAGAAGAAAATCAGACAATTAGTGATAAACAGCTGATTCTGAACAAACTAGTCATGTAGTTGATCACGTTCCAGCACACTTTTAGTAAGGAAATGTAAATACATCAGTACATAATATGTATCAAAATTAATATTTGACCATTTATTTATTTTAGAGGATCTTGGAGCAATCGTCTGTGTTTTAAACAGGAATGCAACTTGGGGGTGAGGTCACTCCCAGTGCCCAACTTATGAGTTTCCAATGTACATTAAAGGCAGCATCAATCGTACTCAAGGACATGTACAGTTGATTCATGGTCATAATGTGAGTTCAGTGTTTATAATTTGATTTGTCTTCCCTCAGTGGGTCAGCAATCTCTAAGGACTCTGTCATTACAAGGGTGTCCTGAAGTGGATGACTGGTTCCTGGCCAGACTCCATGTGTTCCAGGACTCTTTGGAGGAGCTGGATATCTCTCACTGCCCACGCATCACCACAGGAGGCCTGGCTGCACTGAGGAACCTCAAGTAATTATCCAAACACTCACAACATAGTTATTACTACACAAATACTAAATACTAACAATACTTGTTTAAGCTGCAGTAGACAGGGTAACTCTGTGTAATGTATGTCATTTCTTGTTATTTTTTTGGTTTTTATTTAGACTCTTTATTATTGCAGATGTCTTTGAAGCATAAGTCAGTTTTGATATTTGGTGCTCAGGAAAACTGTATGTACAATGGGTGTAGTGGAGCAATGAATAGGTGCACATGCCGCTCTCTCTCTTTCTGATTTAGCCTGTGTTTCGATAGGTCAAAACACCCCCAGTTTATTGTGTGTGTTCTGCAGGGGGCTGCGACGTCTGGACATGTCCTCCCTACCTGGGCTTTCAAATCCTGGATTGGTCATCATCCTACTGGAGGAAATGTTACCACAGTGCCAAATCATTGCTAGTGGATATGACCTGAGTCTGAGTCAAGAGGGCATAGAGGAGAGGAATGAACAGCATGAACAGGGACATGAATCAGATAAATCAGAAAAACAAGCAATCTACTGAGATGGATATTCTTTTACAGGAAGGGCAGCGAGTAGTGTGCAAGGGAAACCAAATATTTTGTTTATACAGCACTGCAGTAATCATGGCTTCTACCTTTAGATAAACCCTTAACTGATCCAGGAGTGTGAACCATGTACAAATTTGTATATAAATCACCTTTCACATCAAAAGTTATCCCATTCATATTGGCAGAGGCGTGTGTCTGTAAATGTGGTGATGGTTTATTTATTGTTGATATGTAAATATAAAATAAAGATACAATTGTTCAATGTCATCATTCTATGGTATTGTATTTTTCTAGATGTTTATGAGCCACAGACAAAGTAAGAGATGCAGTCAATCTTCAGTGTTGCTGTATGTATTTATAAAGTAATCTTCACTGTCCAAGCTTGTGTGTGGAAACTAAATCCTTTAATCTAGTGTGAGCCTTGTATATCTGAAACAGTGTAGGAGCCTACAGTGGATTGAAGAAGACCCAAAAATTGGGAAGAATGGGAATAAGGTAAAATATATTGTTTGTTTTTTTTGTTTCAGATGCAGATGTTTCTTTGTCTATCTATTGTGGGTTTGTTGAACACATGCATTTTAATGTGAGATTTAAAGGTACAGTGTGCAAGTTCAGTATCCTACACCTCACCCTTCTTTTCCAAACTCATGTAGCCTTAATTTAGCACAGAGGTCTCAAACCTGCGGGCCCCCCAATCAATTTCAGGTGGCTGGCCTCTTAATATCAAGTTATGAGTTTTTTCTGTAAGGTTTTTGCATCATTATTACATTTACATTGATATTGTGAACTATTTATCATTCCATATCAAAACAAAAACTTTTATTTTGAAATGATCTGAACTATCATCAGAAATATTATTATTTAAATGTCGTCTTCTGAAAAAGTTGGACCTTTTTTAACATGACCGACCCCTTACCAAACTAGACACTCAGTGGCCCTGAGGTCATTTGAGTTTGAGACCCCTGATTTGGCAGTTAGTTTTTCCTTGTAGGCTATTGCAAAGATTCAATATGGTGGCTTCCATAGAGCTACCATAGTTGTACCAGAAACCTGATGAACAAATAAGGTTACTGATACAACTAGGGTACATATGTGCATAGAACAATATGCACATATGAAATAAAACTACGTCTTGGCAAATCTATTGAAAAAAAAGAATGTTACTGTATATTTTGGTAGTAATTTGAAGAAAAGAAAATACATGTTTTTACTTTTAATTTAGTTTTAGTGGTATATTCTTATTATCAGTTTATGTTATCTTTCGTTTTAGTTTTTAGTATTTATTCTTAGAAAATAAAATACAAATGTTTAAGTTATCTTTCATTCCACTAGTAGCTATGTCTGAACGGTCACGTGCACCTATTCTGTTACCAGCTGAACGGACTTTATTTTCTTATTACATATCACCACTTCCTTTCAACCTGGCTTTAATACTAGCCACTGTTTTTATACACTTCTTGTATAAAACTTTTGCCGTAAAAAAACTTTACAATAACAATAGCTTACAGTCGTTATTCTTATAAATTACTATAAACGTTTAATGTCATATTTTACTTAATTCTATTAAATAAGTCACACGTTTTTTGTCATCTTGTTTGTAGTCAGTCCACAATTAGATAACAGGAAGTAAAATAAATCGGGTTTCCGGGAACAGGTCGGGTAGTGACACCTGGCTCCTGATGTAATTATAAAATGCTCATTCTGGGGTCATGAACAACGATTCATACAATCAAGTCGTTGTAAACCGATACAAATGTGTGTTATTATTTTTGTTTATCTAAATTTTACACACTTGAGGAAAAACATGTCGGAACTTCCTGTATCATATCAAACACGGACCGAGTTTAGGACGGACAATAACAAGACGGGGTAGTTGCGGGCTTGCTGTGTATAGATGATACGTATCACAAATTTGTTATAAATATTGGATTAAAACTCGTTGTCGTTCCTGTGGTCGGGGTCAGTAGACTGATAAATGGCTGACGCATCAGGTGAAGTGGTTTATTGATTGAAAACTGGCTGACAATTTTTAAAATAGCTTATCTAGCTAGCTTTGTATCTAACATGGTAATGACACACATAGATGTCATTGAACTTGTTTGACAACTCATGTTTTATAGAACTCCCTAAAAGCAAAGAAGAGGAGCAAGGTCCAGCTAAACCGGAGGTAAGAAATACGTCTGCTGGTGTGAGTCCCGCTTGTCAATGCAAGCAGCTAACCCAGATGGGTGTAGCCCATCTCATTCAGTCAAAACAAAGCAGTCAGTCACCGTGTGGGATAACTTTGTTAATAATCCACTTCAGTCTGCTTTATTGTGATTAATTCATTTTGTTTCAGTTACTTATTCAGATAATGTTTTTTTTTTTGGTTTTTTTTTACATTATCATTTGTAGGAAGAAGACGACGTCAACAGTGAGGAAGAGGAGACAGAAGACAGTATGTGAACACCAACGTGGCTTTTCTGTTTGCATGATAAAATGAGCCTCTATTTGCTTCTTTATTGCAGACATCAAATACATGATGACTGATTTCTAGGGTGCACATTACCATCATTTATAGTTTTAATAATCTATTATACATCCATTTGAATTATTCATTCATTTGAATCATAACAACCTCAAACAAACACTTGTTTTCCGCAAGCCAAATACATTTAGTTTTGTTCTGCTTGTTATAGAGGAGCAAAGAAACTGCTTAATGTGGTAATTGATTAATCAGTTAATCGCTGTAGCCGTACTGAGGGTTAGTTTTCTCAGTGTCAAGGTGCATGCTGCCTCACTGTCCTAAATACTTTAAACTAAACAAAGTCATTGTTAATGATATCAGTAACACCTGTGATTTTCCTGCATACAAATATGTCCAGTACACTTGTTTGATATTCTTCTGTGTTTGTGTCAGTGGACTTCCTGCGTAACCTCTTCTCTAGGACTCTGGGTCTTGACTCAACAAACAAAGTTCTGGATGAGCTGACTCTGGAAGGAGTGGCTCAATACATACAGAGCGGCAAATGTGAGTCTTTGTGTTTCCGTTCAGCCATTATGTCCATTAGCACTGAGCTTAGTGGACTGAAGGTTTGTTTCCATGCAGGTAAAAATATCATCTGCATGGTTGGAGCAGGAATATCTACATGTGAGTGCTTTGGTTTTAATATCAGGAAATTAATATTTAATACTAATTGCAAAAACAGTAAAACATATGATTGTATGTTTACACAAGTCTCAAAACTTAGACACTAATGGTGTAAATTTTTTCTCTTCACAGCGGCTGGAATCCCAGATTTCCGCTCACCAGAGACGGGTCTATATGCAAACCTGCAGAAATATAACCTGCCTTACCCAGAGGCCATCTTCCAGATAGATTACTTTAAAGTAAGTCAATATGAAGCATGTGCTCCTACAGCACAGTGTCAGGGCCCTGAGACAGCTGAATGTTTTTGAATTTTATTTTGATTTTAGTAGCAGAGGGATACCAACACAACCCCTTCACTGAGGAGAAGCTTGAGACACACACTTGGTCTCAATGGAAACATTGCTGTGAGGAGACACAAGGAAAACAGATTGTTACCACTTAATAAAATGTTCACCCAATAAAATATACACCAGCGAGTTATAGCAATATCTTAAGATTATATTTGCTGTTTTTTTCTTACTGTTACACAGCCTTTTTTTCAACTTGAAACTGAAGTTTGTGTCACTGTGTTAACTCCTTACTCCTGCACCAAAGTCCATAGAGAAAAACTGAAATTTTGCACCTCCTACACACACACAGGTCGTTGATCCACTGCTGCCTCCATCAGTAAGCCCACATATGCTATTAAAATATTATGTGTTAATATTATCTAAGTGACACAAACCCACCAAACAAAGCAGCTCAAGCTAAAACTGCTGATTAGGTCTATGGACTTTGGTGTGGGAGTGAGTGCTTTACAAACCGAACTTTCCAGGTGGAGAATGTTGTTCAACACAGAGATAAAGTAGACAACATAATCGTAACATATTAAAGGCTGACTGTAAGCAGGTTCACATTTTATCAGGCAAGTCTTTTGGCCCAAAGAAGAAAAAGAAGGAGAAGTCAAGTCTTTTGTTGAGTGGCTAAAATCTGTTTTCCTTGTGTCCCTCCTGGCAGCCATGTGTTCACTGAGTGAGCATCTGTGTCTCAAGCTGTTTCTCATGAGCTGTACATCATGATTCATTTATGGTTTAAAAGTTTTTGGTTAGAAATTGTTTTGGTTTACTTTTTGGTGAGAAATCCAGACTTTGTCAAATCTATTGCTACAAACTATTACTCCTACATTGCTGCTTTGGTTTGCTCCTTATATTCCCTCTTACTTTCAAGACTGATGCCGGTATTATCTTATATGACCTAGATTTTTCTCTCTCAGCACAATGACATTGCATATCTTTGGTCATATTCTGTTGCAGAAACACCCAGAGCCATTCTTTGCCTTGGCTAAGGAGCTTTACCCAGGACAGTTTAAGGTACACAAGGCACTACCTGCCAACCAGCATCATGTGCTGATGAATTGCTTTATCCCTTTTAAAACTGCCAGCTGAAACTGCAACTTGGGTTTCTTTTCTCCTGTTTTGACTTGTATTGGTGTTTAGCCGACAATCTGTCACTACTTCATGAAGATGTTAAAGGACCAGGGTTTGCTGAAACGCTGCTACACACAGGTAAATTCTTCTTATGAATATAAAACACCTTTTCTACTCTGATGTTAATGTGTGAGTTCCCTCAGAATATTGACACCCTGGAGCGAGTGGCTGGACTTGTAGGAGATGATCTAATTGAAGCTCATGGAACCTTTTACACATCCCATTGTGTGAGTTTCTGCTGCCACAGGGAGTACAACCTGGACTGGATGAAAGGTGAATTTTGCTTCTATTTGGCTTTACATGAAAATACAAGTATCAAAGATTAGGGAGTGTTTTTTTCATTTGTGACTTTGAACTCCCCTTTTTTCCTCCTTGTAGAAAAAATATTTGCAGACAGTATTCCCAAATGTGATAAGTGCAGCAGTTTGGTCAAACCAGGTTAGTTGATCTTTGTGTGTTTTTCTAATTCCCTTAGAAAATCACTTTTCTGCACTCTCTGCATTTTACTAACGGGATAATCACACCATGTTTGGATCTCTCCTCACCCAGATATAGTCTTCTTCGGTGAGAATCTGCCTGCCCGGTTCTTCTCTTCAGTGAAGACGGTGAACACATGCTGGTGATCAGATGGTATGCATGCATGCAGAATTGGGTGAAGTGTGTTTGAACCTCTTCTCTCTGTCTTTACTTTCCTGTTAGGATTTCCCACGCTGTGATCTTCTCATCATCATGGGGACCTCCCTGCAGGTCCAGCCATTTGCAAGTCTTGTCAGCAGGTACAACATGTTTTCTTCTTTGTTTTGCTGAACATATTCAGCTGCATTCGCCAAGTAATTGTTGCACTTTCCCCACTTCTGTTTTCTGGTTATTTAGAGTTTCAAAAAGTTGCCCTAGACTGCTCATTAACATGGAGAGGGCAGGACAGGTGAGCTACCAATCCATCAGTCCTTTTTCTACCTTTGTGCTGTTTTTTCATTCTGTAGATTAGTTTATTGGATTCTTTGTGCAGCAGTGTGTGTGTGTGTGTGTGTGTGTGTGTGTGTGTGTTTCGAACCATACAGGCTGAACCTCTCCTCGGGTTACTTGGTTTTGGAGGTGGGATGGACTTTGACTCAGACAAGGCTTACAGGTGACAGATAATTGACATCCTGTGTATCTGATTTAATGTGAAATGGCCATTCAAAGCTGTTTTACCCCACAGTTTTGCCACCCACACATACATTCTATGTGTGATGCATTTTCTGTCACACATCTTTCATACCCATTCACACGCTGCAGGTGTGGAGGTAAGTGTCCAGGGACACATTGGCATGTAAACTAGAGCTGGGATTGAAACCCACAACTTTCCAGTTGAGAGTCTCACTCACCGTCGCCCAATAAAAGAATCCAATACTGATGAGCCAATCCACCCAGCAAGATGTTGATAAACTGGGTTTGCGCCACCAGAGGACGCCAAAGCATAATGGAAAATAATAAACTTAATTTACCTACTCACCAAATGGTATTTCTCAGTTGTCACCATGACATTTAAAATGTGTCACTGTCAAACGTTGCCTCTGAAAAGCAAGAAAAATGCTTCATGACCGTGTTTTGAGACCCAAATTTATCCAGATTCAATACTTGAGGATTGAATTTTTGAACCAGCCTTCATCCTAGGTTTGAGTGGTGATACGATATAACTATGATGTGCTAAAAGATCAGTTTTATATGTGAGATGTTACAGGAATTTCTTATTCACTACAAACAACGAAGCTCAGGTGCGTAACATTACAAACTCAGGAGTCTGTCTGGACCCAAATCTTCAGATCATATCTGAAAACAGCACTACTTTTATGTCCTGTGACCTCCACACTATAAGAGGCAGCAGTAACTGGGAGCACTATTATCAGCATATTATTGGTGTCATGTCAGCATGTTTGTATAGTGGCATGGAGTCCAGCTCAGGTTGTAACTGGACATTTGTCTTCCCTTCAGAGACGTGGCTCACATCAGTACATGTGATGACGGCTGTTTGGCTCTCGCTGACCTGCTGGGATGGAAGGTAAGTTACATAATAACTCAAGTTACAATAAAACACAGCAGCACATTGATTGTGATGCGAGGTTCTTTTCGTTAATGTGGGTCCTCGTCACTCCAACTCATGTATACTTAGTCTCCTGCGATTGCTCAATAGGAACTTGTCCTCATTTAAATGTCTTTGTATTCTTTGTGCTGGTGGACTTTACCTTGTATAACCTCAAGCAACTTTCCATGATTATTCTGGTCTCTTTTCACCAAAACATGAACATGCCACCGACTGGACTAGAAAGTGTTGCGCTACAGGGAGCATGTGCAGTCCACTTCACATTTTAATTTGAAGGTTAAATGTTGGCTCAAATCAGACCAGAGCTGTTCTCACTTAAGCTTAACTAACTCACACTCGCAGTCCATCTTTAATGGTCAGTTTGCCTAATCCCCATATGTGCATGTGTTTGGACTGTGAGAGGAAACATGGCAACCGTGCCCCCACAACCCCCCTGTCGAGGATGAAGTGGTAAAAGTTGAATGAATGAAAGGTGAATTGTTTGTATGTGTTCTGTGATGTATTTCATTGCGTTGCATTGCATTTGCAGCTTTTATTATGATGTATTTTACAAACAAAAGCCTAACTAGAGAATGGATAAACTCTTTGTGCAGCACATCAGCTCCGTTCTCTGTCTTAGAACTATGTTTAACTGTGTTGTCCTTAATAAATGAGTAAAGTAAGTAATAAATACAAAACTGGAGGTGTGTGCGGATTTGTCCTTCTAGGGTTTACATGTTATGATCCACTGCTCCATGCATTACTAATGAAAACACCTTGTGGTTTCAACTCTCTCCAGGCAGAGCTGGAAGAACTGGTGAAGCAGGAACACGCCAGGATCGACAGCCACGACAAAAAGGAGAAGGCCAGTGAAAGCAGCAACGCTGCAGCCAAGAACAGCTCTGCATCAGTGGCACCAGAGCCCACAAAGGAAGAGTAACTGATTCAGCACTTCCTTTTTTAAAGCTACTGCACCCTAACCCCAGATTATTATAGTTTTGAAGGTTACAAGTGACAAGTGTCTGTCACGCTTCATTTTAATCTGCTTGCATTTCATTCCTCAGAATCTTGCTTTCATTATATCAGCTGTTTGCACTTTACAACATGAATACTTTATAAATGTTTTTGCATTATGATAAGAGAGATGTACAGTATAAAGAAAGATAAACTTAAAAAAGTTTTTATTTTGCAGTCTTTTCTAAAATATCATGACAACAAATGGTTTAACATCTTATAAATTAAATATGTGAAAAATGTACATGGATTTCAGATCATGTGTCCAACTGATGCAGTTTTGTCACAGCTCCTGCGTGGATCTGTGGAAGGGCATTCATTTCTCCAACGGCTTCATCTATTGAGTGATTTGCGAAAGTATTTCATAATACAAAATAACGTAATGATCTAATATCTCTAAAAAAAAAATTCACTTTTTTCATCCATAAAACTTCCTGAAATGTACAAAAAAAACTATCTATAGTAGTAACACCAGGAAAACTGATTTTATATTAAACGTCTGCTGCTGTTTTAACTCATTTCTATTATTTCTTCAACACTATGTTCAGAGGTCTCGGGGATATAATGTCATGCAGCTGCACATAATGTACAAAACATCATAACTCTTTGCTGTCTGTGGTTCAAAGTTGATTTTTGCCTTCTCAAATGTAGGATCTTTCCAACGTTTGAGAAGGAAAAACAGGCAATACTGTGGTGCAGTGGCCAACAATGTTACCTCACAGCAAAGGTCACTGGTTTGGTCCCAGTTTTACTGAGGGCCTTTCAGTGTGGGGTTTGCATGTGCGTGTTAACTGGACACCCTAAAATGACCGTAGGTGTGACAGTGGATGTTTGCCCTGTGATGGACTGGTGTCACCTGTCCAGCGTATGCCCACATCTTTTGTCCCATGTCAGCTGGGATTGGCTCCAGCTTCCCCCGCGTCCCTCATGTGGAGGATAAAGTGGTTGAAATTGAGTGATTGAGTGATTTTCATAGTAAACTTCAGAGAAAACGACTTAAAATGAGTCCCTCTGTGTTCAATTTACTACCATAAGCAATGTGTTTTATTAATTGTTCATGCAGATTACAATCTAATTGACACTATTGTGATACAAACTTATACCATTTACTCATTTTACAATAATACACCATACAATAATATAATCAGCATTGTGGCAGGGTGACTGGACAAGTTTAGAAACATGAGTGGAGCAAACTGCAGGCCACATACCCACAGTGGAGTCACATGAGCAGCGGTCAAAACACACTGGCAGTCCACAAATTTTAAATTTGTGTTGATTTTTTTAAAAAGCCTTTGCATGTGGCAGCACAACGTCACTGCTATATGAGAATACAGAAGAGCATTTGTACTGGAATGGCTTTTTGATTGATTGGTGATGGTGGTTTCAACTGTATCTGCTTGTAAGAGAATATCTATGTGTTGTTTTTTTTTCAATTGAGCCATAACACTGAACATGAATATCTACAGTGTGGTGTAAACACATTTTCTGCAATAAATGTACCCTCGTTTACATGATCATGTGATCATGTTTGTTTAACTACATGTGTGTGGACATTTTTAAGCTTTAATTTATGGTTGATATTATCATTGTCTCATAATCTCTTAAAATAACCAGGCTAGTCTCCATCCATCCATCCATCTTCTATCGCTTTATCCTCCTCATGAGGGTCGCAAGGGGTGCAGGTGCTAATCCTAGCTGACAAACGGCAAAAGGTGGGGTACACCCTGGACAGGTGGCCAGTCCATCACAGGGCCACATGGAGACAAACATAAGGATCCCTCTGACCCTCCACCAGGACGTTGGTATCTCCTTCTTTTGCCACACAAGTCTCATCACAGAACATCTGTGTTCATAGGGGTCGCCACAGTGGATCATCTGCCTCCATCTTGTCCTCTCCCTTGTGTCCTCTTCTGATACACAAACTGTCCTCAAGTCCTCCTTCACAATGTCCATGAACCTTCTTTGTGGTCTTCTTCTTCTCCTCCTGCCCAGCTGCTCCATCTTCAACATCCTTTTCCAATATAATCACTATCCGTCCTCTGCATGTGACCAAACCATCTCAACCTGTGCCACTGTCCAAGCCATACATCATAGCAGGTCTCACCGTCTTGTACACCTTCCCTTTCACTTCTGCTGCTCTCCTTCTGTCACACACTCCACCCTTCCTGCATTCTCTTCTTCACCTCTCATGTGATTCGGCTCTTCCTGTCTATTGCTTTGTATGGTCGACGTCAGGTATTTAAACTCATCCACTTTCTCTACCTCTACTCCTTAACCTTCATATCCATCTAACTCCAAAAAACACAACATTTGTGAAAATTAAAAAACTTCCAATTGTGTCAACATAAAGAGGAAACTCACTGTATGGCCTTTACATACTGTATGTATGAATGTTGCTTTAGCTCACATTTTCACATTTTCTGTCAAGCAAAGTGGAGGATACTTGTACTGTTGATAGATGATATTGAGTATTTGTCGATTACTAATAGAGATTCAACAATGGACTTTCAAAATATAGCGCTACTCTGTGTTATCAGATATCAGGTGTTAATGTGTGAACTGTGCTGCAAGGAAACATACAGCTGTGGTTTCATGGAGACTTCTGGGCGACCAGCAGAGCGACCTGCACATGATCGATGTGCTCATGCAATTCTGTGCATGTTTATATTTAACATAAGAACACCTCACATCATCTGAGAGTTGTGGTGAAGCATTTTAAGACCTGTCTACGCTCAACACTAAGCTTCATCACTTCAGGGGGAGGAGGAGGAGGATGTGCTGCAGACACTGTTGTGTTCACCGATCACATGCACAGAGAGAGGTTAACCACATGCACTGAAGATGCAGCCCTGACAGTTTGACTTCAGCTTCAGAGGAAAATGAAAGTGCATTCAATGCCAGCATGAGGAAGCTGCTTGGATTTTAAAATACAAAATTCTGAGTAGAATGTGCATCTGAGGAGCATTGAATCTTCCTACTTTTCTATTTTGACCTCTTGTGCAACGTTTAGTGCTGTGAAGAAAGGAAGAGCTCATCAGAAGATTGCAACATGTGGAGAAATGTGTTATTAATGTAGAGGAGAGCGAGAGATGTAACACATGTAAGTATCACCCACACAGCAACAATGTAATCATCAAGAAATGTTTTCAAAGGGAAAACACATTTTGAAAATGAAAGTCCACACCTTTGTTTCTGTACTTTTTATTTCACTTTTGCACTGATGTGTTGTTCGTATTCATGTGTACAGACACATGTCTGTGTCCAGGGCAGTTCACAGTCCAGTTAATGGGACCACAGCCATCCCATGGAGGCACAGCAGGAGGAGGCTGTCGCTGCTGGAGCAGCTGAGAGGCTGTCAGAGGGCCTGGTGCCCTGCGGCACCATGGGATAGAGAGGAGGCCCACGCTGCCCTCTGTGGAACTCCTGCAGGGGTGAGCTCTCCCCTTTGTGTTATTATGGTTTGTCACAAGCTAAGTCATTATCGTTAAGCTTCAAAAAATGTAAATTTAGTTATGAGTATATGAAAAATATTGCCAAAGTCTTCCTTTTCTAACTCTATATTTGATTGATTGCAAACACAAAAAAAAAATCTAATTTTGTGTCCACACTTTCTTTACAAGTAATGCAATGAAGTCTCATATTTAGGATTTTGTTATTCCTAATTGTTTGTGTTTTTTGTCTGCCATACCAGGACCATTCATGATTTGTCATATTTGTCATACATCATACAGGTCCTATGGTTTTTTTTTACTTTAACTTATGCCATTTTTGATTGTCTTATTTTTATTTTTTTTTTTTTTGGGGGTGTCGTCTAAATCCAGTCTGATCGTCACTGTCACTTCCTCTTATATCATCGTTGTCTATACTATCAGCTCTTTGCTAAAGCTCATGCTAAAATTTGCTGCAGGTTTAGCATGAGCTTACATTTATTACATTACATTGCATTTACATTGATACGAGAACATAACAACATCAATGTCACTGAAAAAAATAATAGGAATATATTTTTCTTCAATTGGTAACAACAAAACTATGTTATTCAAACAAGGCAAAGATGTTTTTGTTGGTGAATTTTGTTTGAATTAACTGAATTCATTCAGGTGGTTCAGTGCAGGACTCACAATATGCAACATAAACATAACATAAAAACAAACACATTTGTGAAAACATGAAAAAACTGTTCCAACTGTGTCATTTATTGTGGAGATGCCTCCGGTAGAGTGACCAGTGACTCCTGATGGTAAGCGTTCACGCTTAGCCTTATATGCATGGGCAATGGTGTCAACAATCCAATAAGACAGGTGCTGCTTTGAAAGTACATGACTGTGCCTAGGACTGCTGCTCCGATGCCGGGTGGGTGGATGCTGTGGCACTGATATATGCCCCAAAGGCCTTGACTTAGCCCGTGGCCAAGTGGAAAGGGAACTTGGCTTGTTGCTGGTTCAAGTCCTCACCAGGTCAAAAGGGCTGGGGTACTCCTGAGCAAGGTACCCAACCCCCATTGCTCCCCGGGCGGTACTCAGTGTGGCAGCCCACTGCTCCTAATTCTAGGATGGGTCAAATGCAGAGATATAATTTCCCTAAGGGGATTAATAAAGTATAAGATTTAGATTTAGATTTAGATTTAAGGGGCCAGCATGACGGAACCTTCGGGAGGAGTGCAGCATTGGGCCACAGACCCAACCCTGATCCATCAGAGTTCCATCTCAGGCAAAAATCTCTAACAGACAAGGCATGCAGCTTGATGACACATTTGACTGAAACTATAGCCAGGAAAAAGGTGGTTTTCATTGAGACATATCTGATTGATGTCAGATCTGCCCCCCTAAATGGGACAGGAGATGCTTCCTGTTGGGAAGGGGCCATGGGGACCTGCAGCAGAGCCTGCACAGCAGTGGGAACAACGTCCTCAGTCTGATTCTTCCTCCCTGGGAGATACATTAACATTAAGGCTGGTCAATTGGGGGGGTTCCCAGGTCAGTAGATCGTGGGAGACCAGAAGTAGCCACGCCGACTTAGTGCCTCCTTGATGGTTGATATGATACACAGTCAAGGTGTTGTCTGATGGAATGAGAACATGTTTCCCCTCTACATGGGGTAGGAAGTAGAGGAACAACAGCTGAAGAGATTGCAGTGACAGTAGGCCCAGAGGAACAGCAGCTAAAGAGATCACAGTGACAGTAGGCCCAGAGGAACAACAGCTGAAGAGATCACAGTGACAGTAGGCCCAGAGGACAACAGTTGAAGAGATCACAGTGACAGTAGGCCCAGAGGAACAACAGCTAAAGAGATCACAGTGACAGTAGACCCAGAGGAACAACAGCTGAAGAGATTGCAGTGACAGTAGGCCCAGAGGAACAACAGTTGAAGAGATCACAGTGACCCCAGAACAACAGCTGAAGAGATTGCAGTGACAGTAGGCCCAACAGCTGAGATTGCAGTAGACAGTGGACCAGAGGAACAACAGCTGAAGAGATTGGGCAGTAGGCCCAGAGGAACAACAGCTGAAGAGAGTGACAGTAGACCCAGAGGAAGACAGTGACGAGGCCCAGAGGAACAACAGCTGAATTCAGTGACAGTAGACCCAGAACAACAGCTGAAGAGGTGCAGTGACAGTAGGCCCAGAGGAACAACAGCTGAAGAGATTGCAGTGACAGTAGACCCAGGGAACAACAGCTGAAGAGGTCAGTGACAGTTGAAGAGAGGAACAACAGCTGAAAGTGCCAGTGACAGTAGACCCAGAGGAACAACTGAAGGTCAAGTGACAGTAGGCCCAGAGACAACAGCTGAAGAGCATGATGACAGTAGACCCAGAGGAACAACAGCTGAAGAGTGACAGTAGACCCAGAGGAACAACAGCTGATCACAGTGACAGTAGGCCCAGAGGAACAACAGCTGAAGAGATTGCAGTGACAGTAGGCCCAGAGAACAACAGCTAAAGAGATCACAGTGACAGTAGACCCAGAGGAACAACAGCTGAAGAGGTCGCAGTGACAGTAGGCCCAGAGGAACAACAGCTGAGAGATTGCAGTGACAGTAGGCCCAGAGGAACAACAGCTGAGAGATGCAGTGACAGTAGACCCAGAGGAACAACAGCTGAAGATTGCAGTGACAGTAGACTCAGAGGAACAACAGCTGAAGAGGTCACAGTGACAGTAGGCCCAGAGGAACAACAGCTGAAGAGGTCGCAGGTGACAGTAGACCCAGAGGAACAACAGCTGAAGAGGCGCAGTGACAAGTAGGCCCAGAGGAACAACAGTTGAAGAGGTCGCAGTGACAGTAGGCCCAGAGGAACAACAGCTGAAGCAGCTAGCATTTTGCCCAGAAGGCAAAGACAGTGCACACACTGCTGAGCTCTGCCTTTTCTAGGCAGAGGATGAGTGACATCCACACACTGAGGGGACGGACAAGCCCTCATTTTGATTGTGTTCAGTTATGCCGAGAAAAATTGAGTTCTGACAGTGTATAAGTGAGCTCTTTTCGAGGTTCACCCCGAAACCCAGCTGAGCTGTGACTGTAGTGGAAGCAGGGCTGTTCCCACGCATCTGGTGGGGACAGGGCGAGGCTGTGGGTTGTCCTTGGAAGGCAAAATGTAAAAAGTGTCTGTGGTGAGGGGCAATGGGGACATGAAAGTAGGCGTCCTTCAAGTCAATGGACTTGAACCGTTCTCTCTGAGTGACCGTCCACAAGACATCTGCTGTGGTCAGCATGTGGAATGACATCACTTTGAGAAACCTGTTGAAATGCCTCAAATCCAGAACTGGGGGGAACCTGACAGTCTTTTTTGTTACCAGGAAGTAAGTTGAGTAGAATCTACTGGCTCTATTACACCCTTGGAAAGAAGTGTGGCAAATTCTTGCTTCAGGGCAAAAGCTTTCTCTGGGTTGTTGATGATGGTCACCCTGACCCAGTTGGGCATTGGGGGCTGACATCGGAAATGAAGGTGCTGTGATGGGTTAGGGTACCACAGGTCTGACGTGTGACCCAAACAAGCAAAGGATTTTTAGCTTCTAGGCTCAAACATGCAAATACTTCACTCTGTCAATGAAGTGGAGTGTGGACACGTGTGTGACATGAATGCAGTTCCTTCTTTCTGCTTCATGTGATGTGATGACAGAACAAAGCAGTAGTTGTGAGGGTGAGTGCAGAAGCAGCACATGCACTTCAGGGAAGTTACCGTCAACAATGAATATGTCTGCTGCTACAAAGAGACCATGTGAGTAGAAAACAAATATTCAGGGAATACATGATTTCTTCCTGGGGGAGTGACACACACACACACACACACATTTATTCATGTAACTTTTATGTTATTTAGCTGTCATACTGTGTGTCGGTGTTCAAGGATGGGTGAATAGCAATGAACATGTCTCTATTTCTGGGCGCACTCACAGTGAAAGCCACTTCCTCTGAGTGTGTGTGTGTGTGTGTGTGTGTGTGTGTGTGGTGTTGTGCAATGGTGTTTGACAGCACATCTTCCTTCAGCTGTGGTGCAGTTGGTTCACTGTGAGTGTGATTGCATGTGTATTGTTTTACCAAAGTTTTTATGTCTTAACTAACGGCTTTGTTGCGTTTCTGTCAGTTGCCAAACTCATGAGAACACCTGTGCAGTCAAAGCAAACGATAACAGGAGAAAAAACAGATCTTTCCTGTTATAGAAGTGTCTTCTGTACAAGAGTGAATGATTAATGAATAAGCAGCCAATGCTAAAGTAAAAGTAAGTAAAGAAATTCTGATGCATGACATGAGTGTGTGTCATTACTCAATGTGTTTTGCATGTGCAATGCATGACGACCTCCTATTAAAACAGTCAACGGCATAAAATACATACACATTTACATACAATTCAATTCAATTTTATTTATATAGCACCAAGTCATAACATAGACAACATCGACTATGGCAAACATCAGTGGAGAGAAAAATCTCAGCATCAGCATCTGCCTCGACCGGTGGGGGTGAAAGGAAAAATGGGGGCAGAGGAGAGGAGGGGGAGAGAAAGGACAAGAGGGAGAGAAGAGAGAGACCAGGAGCAGATACACAACTGTATCAAGTTATAAGTTTAGACTGGACAGTTCTGAGTCAGTGATGACATGTTTATTTGTATAAGCAGCAGCAGCAGAGACTGTTGATGAAGGTCTTATACACGTTTTATGTTATCGCTCATTTTTATCTCATGAGACAATGTTATGTACGTTTTTGTGTCATCTTTGGTTCTGGTAGTGTAACCGAGTGGTTGTGTTCACCTACATTGTGCAGCTGAGGCTGTTAAGTCACCATTATGTCTTGCAATAAGGAAGCACTGTCTACAAGTTATTTACCTGTAGATTTGTAATTTACATGTAACAAACTTCAATCTGTTTGATTACTGAAAACCGAGAATGATCATGTCACATCATCCTGTTTCACTACTTTGTGTCGACTATAAAATTCTTGCAAAATCCTCTGCTATGCATCTTGAGAAGGTGAACAGGATTCATGTAAGGTAGACATTACTTCACTAACATCTGTCCACCTTTGATTCATTATTATATTCTTGCCTCTGTACTAATGATATCTCCTCTCTTGACTTCCCTCTTGACAGAGGAACCAAGCATGGACGTCCTCTTTCTCCATTACTTTATAATGTAGTAATGGAAGTACTAGTTATTTCACTGTGTCAGTGTGCAGCCTATGAAGGAATAATTACAGGAGGCATCACGCTGATATAGTGTGTCTATATGCGGATGGTCTTCTTTTGTATATATCCAGCCCCATACTCTCCATATCTCCTTATATCCATAGTTAAAAAAATATTATTATCATTATTACAATTATGTTGCTCTTATTATTTTTCTTTTGTGTTCTTTTTATGGTTCAAATCTCAAAGATTTTGACGAACAGAGAACATAACAATCAAACATCTCAAATCTAAGGTGGCTGATTGTCCTC